>NW_026606596.1:2135000-2302500 GCF_029890125.1 Rhinichthys klamathensis goyatoka
ACAGAACCCTGACATTACGGGACGGGAGGGTTGAGCCAGGGAGGTTCAGGCCTATCAGGAGTCCCTGCTGAGGTCCAGGGTGGTGCAGGCTGTGTAGGTGACCAGGGCGGAGCAGGCCCTTTAGGCGGCCATGGCGAAGCAGATAGTCCATCGGGCGGCCAGGACTGAGACGACAGTCCATCGGGCGGCCAGGACTGAGACGACAGTCCATCGGGCGGCCAGGGTGGAGAAGGTCGTGCGGGCGACCACGGCGCAGGGACAGGCACTCAGGGACAGGCACCGGCACCAGCTCAGGGACAGGGACAGACACCGGCTCAGGGAGAGGGACAGACACCGGCTCAGGCACAGGAACAGACACCGACTCAGGCACAGGAACAGACACCGACTCAGGCACAGGAACAGACACCGACTCAGGTTCAGGCGTGGCGGCGGCCATCTTCGCTGAGGGCTCAGGTTTAGGCGTGGCGGCCATTTTGTCCGGAGACATTGGCTCGATGGAAGGGACGTGAACAGTCTCTGGATCGACAGACGTGACGTGAACAGTCTCTGGATCGGCAGACGTGACGGGAACAGTCTCTGGATTGGCAGACGTGACGTGAACAGTCTCTGGATCAGCAGAAGTGACGTGAACAGTCTCTGGATCGGCAGAAGTGACGTGAACAGTCTCTGGATCGGCAGAAGTGACGTGCTTCTTCCATGCATGCAACATGGCCAATGCATAGAAGGACAGAACCGTTCTCTTGGCCATGGCAGGACTGATGGTGGGAATGATAGGTTCCGGGGTAGTTCTCCTCCCCCGCCGTTTATGTGGTCGCGGCGGTGCTGCCGCCTCCTTGGCCACCACCGAACCTGAGACCCCTGACGTCAGGTCCTCCCGGAACACCGGACTTGGCTGAGCAGACGGGACGTGAAGCCCAGGCCCGGCAGGGTTGACGTGAAGCGCAGGCTCTGCAGGGCTGACGTGAAGGGCAGGCTCGGCAGGGCTGAACGGGACCAGCGGTGAAGGCACTGTGCTGGACAAAACCAGTGGTGAAGGCACTGTGCTGGACGGAAACAGCGGTGAAGGCACTGTGCTGGACGGAACCAGCGGTGAAGGCACTGTGCTGGGCGGAACCACGTGCACAGGAACCTGGCCAAAGGGCGACTGGACTGCGGACCGATGTTGGTGCCCACGACAACCATGTCCCCCTCCATGGCCTCCACGAGTCCCCGAGAATCTGGCCAAGCGGGTTCCTTCAAAAGATTGCGACCGAGCCGGAGTCCCAGATGAGCTGCCAGTCGCAGTCCTGGGCTTACCTCCTCCCACCCGACCGCCGGCTCCCACAGTCTCCTCAGTCCTATGAGCGCACATAGCAAAATAGTCCAATAAGGAGATAGCAGATCCCTTCTCTCCCGCAGGAAAAATCTCATCCCGCTGTTTCCACATACTTGGCTGGTTCGTTCTGTTACGGTATGGTTGAACGGAGACGAGGATACAAAAGCAGGTTGAGGTGATGTTTATTAAATAATACAGAATAAAGCAAGAACGGCTTCAGGCAAAACCAGGAAACACGTGGAAACAGGAAACATTGACAACGAACCAGCACAGGACTACAAACACAGGGAGGCTAAATAGGGGAACAAACAAAGGAGGGTAACGAGCAGGACAGGTGGAACAAATTAACCAACAATCAGATAACAAGATGGAAGGGGCTAGACAATAGATAGGAGAGCACATGGTACAAGGGAAACACATGACAAGCCATGTGCTCACAATAAACAGAACTAGAACACAAGCACATTACAAACCGGGAATGTAAGAGCTCTTGTCAGTCACCCACTAAGATAAAACCAGACAGAAGTGACAGAACCCTGACAGTCCCCCTGTTGCCAATCCATCATGTAATGAGCACACAAAAGCGAATAAATGGTACCCCAGACAGTCATGTAATGTGGGAAGAACAGTGATTTAACAACTTTGAAAATCATGTAGCGTGTTCATTGGTAGTTAAGACTAAGTTTGTGGTTTTGTATTTCTTAATCAAAATTCATAAATTAGTGATTTGAATTGTCCTGCTTCCAAACTGTGTACTAACATATTTTTTTGTTTTATAGTGTAACGTTTATAAATTAAAACTTTGTAATGAACATAATGTATAACAGACAATAATTTTTTTTTTTTTTTTTTTTTTTTTTTTTATTAATCATAAAAATATGCAAAGCTCTACTCCTAAGTACAAGCATATAGATCCAAAGCTTATAACTTTCTTTCTAACTTAGTAAGCCCGTCTAGATCAGTCCAAAGGCGGCATCCGATAGAACGGGTGAAGGTCCCTGCGTGTTACTGTCTTTCCGCGTGACAAAGTAATTTAATTTCATTTAAGCTTTTATCTGACTCCATTTTATCACAACCTCGAATTTAGGTTAGATTGCCAATTGGTTATTGGTCAATTATATAATAGTTTAGCAATACATTTGATTGTTCTATTTAACTCTTTACTACTTATATTTTACCCGTTTATATTAGGAAGCTATGTCGCTCAGAGGTCCTCACGCCTTGTTTAACGTGGGTCTCACGATCACAAGCTCGCCAGTTTTGGTCACCAAATCGGTCGCATTCACGCTTACACAATCAAAGATACTTTGGCATAGCCCCCGTGATTGCATACACTTGAAATTAAAGTAATGTTTACTTCAGTAGAGGTATGGCCACATGTGGCTACAAATATAAGTCAAGAACCAACTTTACTTGTCTTATAATAGCTTTGGATTGGCCATGCCGTGGTTTCCCACAGAGGTAAGACACACCCAGATTTAGGTTGGTCAAGGAGCACTTTTGCTGCCCTAAACGGAAATTCACTTCTTGTCTTTGCAAAACACGTACACTTGAATGAGTGCCAAATATTGTAGTCACTAATCTGACGCGAAACTTGCGGTAACATACGAATCCGTTTAATCTACTTTCTGACTAATTTCAGAGTCAGTCGGAATAAAATCAAATGTAACAATTTATTATGTCAGGTAAATATACCATGCCAATTTCATAATCAGTTCAAAGATAACAAATACAAAACATCAAATGCTCTGGAATAAAGAGAGAAGATGCGAACCTGACATTATAAAATACATAATGTGGAGTGCCTGCATATACTCAGCATCACGGGCTAATTTGAGTTACAAATCGCCACGAGCCTTCTTCAGCATCTCCCTCAATACTCAGACCAAGGCAGAAACCTCTTTTCAAATGTAAACATGGAACTCATGTGAACTACAGGTACATTGGGAATTTGCATTAATCACCGACACCGTCCCAGACTTACTGGGGACAGAAGTTGATTTACATGGGGGCACACCCACAGCAGTTAATAAGATATCTCTAAACTCTCCACATCTTATTACCTTTTTGGTTTACTTCTGTGGGAATGAGACCTTTGTACCAGTCGCACTGAGACATTTCAAATGATACCAAACATGTATAATACTGTATGATAATTGTTCATATTAAACCATATCGATTTTTGGGTGAATTCAGGTAGGGATGTTTGAAGGCAAAGATGTGTAAATTGCGAGGTGATCAACTCAAGTGTGATCGTGTCTCGAATAGGGATGGTAATATAGCAAGAGAGTTCAAATGTAAATTTCCTTTGTTTTCTTAGAGAGTATCCCTCTCTTCCAGTTCTTCCAGTTTCTTCAGTCTTAAACTTATAATGTTTATTGCAAGGTCAAAATGCATTTAATGGCACAAACATGATAGAAAAAGAAATTCATTAAAGTTGCGGTCTCCAAGGCGAGCCGCAGAGGCTTTGGACATCCCTTGGGGACCATTTTCCAATGAATAGAAATAAAGCATTAAGCATGCTCAAGTAACCATCACTGTGCCTACGCACACATACACATACACAAGTGTCTATATGCCACTCTGTCTGCTTTTTCATTCCACTCCAATCTAATGCTATGTCTTAAAGACACTGTAAATCTTTTTGGCTCCAAATGGCTGACTCTTAACATGCCAATTAAAGGAAATTTGAATGTAGATTGATTTGGTGTTTCCAGGTAATAAAAGATCAATGAGGGATCAGACCTTTTAGTTAGCTGAAATAGTCAGAGTAAATAAACATAGCAAAAACGTAGATCCGATACTTCCTCAAAAACTAACCGAGACTTGTTTGCTGCCAGACTCATTGTTATCAACTCTCCTTCATGTTAGTGCATCTGGCTCTTCTAGAAAAGCTTTAGGCTTTATTTTCATCTCCAGCCTTCCAATCGGACACAGTCTGACCATCTCTCTCTATATGAAAGCAATCAGTTTTTCACAGACGAAATCTCCTCTCCTTGCTCCCTGTGTGTAGTGCTCAGTCTGCGCTCTTTCCTCGAGGGACTATCTGAACATCAGACAGTGTTATCCACAGCAGGACTTTCTGGCTTTGCTCATTCCAACTCAGCTTTCAAAAAGCCAAAACAAGCCACTGAGACCGGGTTTGGTAGAAGCTCGTATCTTTACTCTGATGAGCTTCATCTCACACACATGAACATTTCCATTTAATTACTCTTATCTTCATTCACAGTCTTTTCATTAAAGAGCCAATCTGTCACTTTCACTGTTGGAGGTTGGCTGTTTATTGGTGAGTTAATGGCCCATTATTTCCTGCTGAGACCTGTTTGCTGGCCGTCTATGAATAGAGCCCGATCTCAGGTGGATGTCCTCCATGCGGATCTCACCGTGCATTGTATTTGCATGTTGTGTAGTTTTAGTATCTCCAGCATTACTAATAATGTGTCATGACAATGCTCTTAGTAACAGATGTTCATGCATAATTGTGGAGATACACTCCAATGCAAGTCTTGGCCACTTAGTCATTTACGCAATGTTGACTTTGCACCCTACCAAGTTAAATAGATTCTTGATTGGCATATTCAGTAACAAAGTTTGATGTTTTGATCATGATTATTTGCTGATTCAGGTGTGAACAATATGTTTTGATCTCGATGATTGTGTGATTTGCATATGATCATTGAGAAGAGATGATGTTGATTAACCTCATGCAATTGTGAGAATAAGCTTCATTGCCAGCAAGGGAAGTGATTTAAAAATGGCGTGTTAAAGGTCAAATGCAGTGTTGGCCAATTAGTCCAAATTTCTTAAGCAGCTACATCTGCATGATTTGCCATTTCAGATTGTCTAAATGTTATGGAATTGCTGAATGACCTGGTGTAACCTCTTTAGCGAATTATATCACATACTTGGTATTAACATTTAGATGCATCATATCAGACTTGGAATTATTCAAGAGCAGAAGTAAAACAGCTATTGTACTCTGTCTTTTTTTATGAATTATTAAGATAATGCATTCATGTCACTCTCTTTTATGTTCTTAATAATAATCAAACAGCAACATTGACAAGAAAAGCTCACTGCTTTTGTAACTTTAATAATCCTCTACAGTTAGATATACTTAAAAACTCACACTCTTTGTTATTTTGCTTGTAATTGATTTCTTTGTTCTTCATTTTATTATAGACTGTTTACTGATGATGTTTACTTAAAGGAGCTGTATGTAAGATTGTGGCCAAAACTGGTACTGCAATCACTTTCAAATTACTGTAGAGCGGTGTATCCCCTCCCCCTCCCCCCTGACTCGAGGTTGCCAGATCGGCTGCAGGATCCAGCAGGAACATAGGCTGCTACAAGGAGCTTTCAACTAGAGCAGAGCTGGCAACCCGGATGCCGAAACACTACTGACTTCGTGATTGGTAGATAGGTGGAGGGTGGGGCTTCTGGCCAAAACACAAGATGACAACATCAACATCAGTTGAGGGCTGCAACTTTACTTTTTAAATGACAATATCGTGGCCGTACTACTGTTGTAAGTGATATAAGTATTTAAAATGAACATGATCTCTTAATGTCTAGAGACACATCAGGGCCATTTTATCATTAATTGAAATACATTTCTTACATACAGCTCCTTTAATTGAAAAATACTCAAAGGCTGCATAACTTATTTTTGAAAAGTGTCCATCACTCAAGGGATGTTAATACAGAGCAGTCCAGCAAGACTTCTGCCTGGATCTTCAATTTGCAATCCTAAATTGTCAACGTGTGCCAAGCGTCAATGTGGTCTGGATGGGAAAAAAATGATCTAGAACAGACTATGAACTTTGTCAGCTGTTTGAAAATACCATTGACTATACCTGAGCCAAATCGTATATTCTTTACATGTGTCTTAAAGGACAACTCCGGCGCAAAATGAACCTCGGGTGTAATAACACATTGGTACAGACTAAATCGTTCCCTGAGATTTGTTTTCATGATAATCGAATATAAAGAGTTTTATCTCTAAAAACAGTTTAGCTTATAACGCTAGTATATTGGGCATCGAGTAAGCAAAAAGAGATCGCTAGTTAATACCATTAACAAGGCTCAAATTAGCCCCACACTAACACGGCAGCATAATGAGTGTCCTTACATGCAAACCGAAGCATTGAGAACTTTGTAAGTGTATAGACAGTTTAATAAGAAGATACTTTACACAGACAGTACAGTTAGCGCATACAGACAGCAGCCATCTTGGAAAACAGTCTCGATCAATCGAACCACGAAGGTGAGCGAACAGTACGTGTAGATATTGAAGATAAGATAAATTATATTTATTTTTTTATTTTCTCTGTTGCGTTCAGTGCTTCTCTTATGCGCTCAGTGCTTTCTTCCGGAAACAACGGACCATATGAGATTCCAAGTCACAGTTCAGCTCACGTATCACCGTGTTCGTGGTTTGACTGATCGAGACTGTTTTCCAAGATGGCTGCTGTCTGTATGCGCTAACTGTACTGTCTGTGTAAAGTATCTTCTTATTAAACTGTCTATACACTTACAAAGTTCTCAATGCTTCGGTTTGCATGTAAGGACACTCATTATGCTGCCGTGTTAGTGTGGGGCTAATTTGAGCCTTGTTAATGGTATTAACTAGCGATCTCTTTTTGCTTACTCGATGCCCAATATACTAGCGTTATAAGCTAAACTGTTTTTAGAGATAAAACTCTTTACATTCGATTATCATGAAAACAAATCTCAGGGAACGATTTAGTCTGTACCAATGTGTTATTACACCCGAGGTTCATTTTGCACCGGAGTTGTCCTTTAACATCGTTGTACCATTTCTTATTCATATAGTTTTTTTTCACTAAAGGTGAACTCTTTGTTTAAAGGCACATCTTGGCAAGATAATGTAAAAATAGTGAAGTTATATCTTTGATAAGTGTAAACAGACAGGACAAAAATATGATTTGTCAAAATAAATGTGTGCATTAGCCTTTTTTAGACAACTTTTGCTGGGATGTGCTTGGATGGGTAATTTTTGGGAAGGTTAATTTTGTCTAAATGGGTATCTAACAGATGGTTTTAAATATCTATCTATCATGACTACTCTCAGAGTGTTGGTAATGGATATGACAATGTTAATATGTTTGGTCTTGGCGGAATAGATCTGCTACACTGCTGCTGTTATTGATGCTGCTGCTGCTGCAATTATATGCTGCAAAAATATTATGCTCCAAAAACTAATACATACACACTCACCTAAAGGAATATTAGGAACACCTGTTCAATTTCTCATTAATGCAATTATCTAATCAACCAATCACATGGCAGTTGCTTCAATGCATTTAGGGGTGTGGTCTTGGTCAAGACAATCTCCTGAACTCCAAACTGAATGTCAGAATGGGAAAGAAAGGTGATTTAAGCAATTTTGAGCGTGGCATGGTTGTTGGTGCCAGACGGGCCGGTCTGAGTATTTCACAATCTGCTCAGTTACTGGGATTTTCACGCACAATCATTTCTATGGTTTACAAAGAATGGTGTGAAAAGGGAAAAACATCCAGTATGCGGCAGTCCTATGGGCGAAAATGCCTTGTTGATGCTAGAGGACAGAGGAGAATGGCCCGACTGATTCAAGCTGATAGAAGAGCAACTTTGACTGAAATAACCACTCGTTACAACCGAGGTATTCAGCAAAGCATTTGTGAAGCCACAACACGCACAACCTTGAGGCGGATGGGCTACAACACCAGAAGACCCCACCGGGTACCACTCATCTCCACTACAAATAGGAAAAAGAGGCTACAATTTGCAAGAGCTCACCAAAATTGGACAGTTGAAGACTGGAAAAATGTTGCCTGGTCTGATGAGCAAAATGATGATAGAAACAAGATGGCGGATTAGGTGAACACTCCTGACGCACCTGCTCGTCTGTAGAATAAAAACTGCGCTTTAATGATATTTAGTTGGCACTTATAGTGGAAATATAGTCTAAAATAACAATATAGCGTATGGACGCTCCTAATATCACGAGAGGAGAGAAGAAAAAGCTGAAAGGAAAAGTTACCGTGTCGCTTCAGGAACAAAGCATGGGTACAGCGAGGGCTGACAACGCTGTCTTGATTGCGGAATTAACTGAAGTAATTTCTACATTAATGGACGACAAGCTAAAAAAAATTACTGATAAACTCACAATTGTTGTGGAACAAAATGAGCAGAGACTCCAATTAGCAGAAGAGCGGATTTCAACTGTGGAAGATTCCGTCAAGATACTACAAACTAAAGTGGCTGCAATGGAAACACAGTTGAAAACAGCAAATGATAAAGTGATCGATCTGGAAAGTCGAAGTCGTCGGGACAACCTCAAAATCTTAAATTTGAAAGAAGGAATTGAAGGGACTGACCCGAAAATATTCCTAGAATCTATGTTCCCGAAACTACTGGGCCTCCAGACTGGCAAGGACAGGGTGAAGATTGATCGGGCTCACCGTGTCGGACCCAAGCAGGATGATAGACCGCGAGCAATGATTATAAAATTACACAATCCCAGCGACAAAGATAAGATCATGCGTGCTGTGAAAGCTAAGGGGTCACTGATGCTTGAGAATAAAAAATTGCTCATTTACCAAGACTTATCCCCAGCTGTTCGTGAACAACGCCGGGGTTTCAATGAGGTGTGCGAGGCGCTGATCAACAAGAATATCAGATTCAACATGAAGTTTCCTGCAATTCTGTGCCTGACACATGGAGGAATTCACCGCTCATTTAGAAGCCCAGCTGAAGCACGTGAATATTTGACTAAACTTAAGGACTAGCTGAACACCTTTTGGATCAGATCTCTCTTATTTATGGATTTAGACGAACAGAAGGGGGGTGTCTCTGCTGGAAAGGTAGGATCTGTTTTGCGTGATATATATTCTCCCATGCGTGAACCCGGGAGGACTACCTTATTTTAACATCACGGATAAACAGTAGGCTATTGCCTCTCCTCATGCAAAGGACAATGTGATTGACTCATGAAAATACTCAAAGGTTTAATCCTACTAATCAAAATAGTCTATTATGTTAATGTGGATGGAAAGCCGCTGATTTAATATTTTGTTTGTTTGGCTGACTGAAATGTAAATATTAACATATGATATATAGCCAATTATATATCATAAGGATGTAAAGATGGGCGGGTGCTTGGAACGCTTTTTTTCTTTGTTGTTGTTTTTTTCTTCTGTTTTTCGTTTTCTTTTTTGCTTATTCTTTAGTCACTTAAATGCCTTTCGCAAAAAGGTTTTATTCATTTGTTTTGTCCTGTATGTCTGTGTTGTTGTGGCCGCGTATGTGTGTGTGTGTGTGTGTGTGTCTGGATTGCTTTGTGAGTTTTGGGGGAAATGCTTTTTTGTTTTATTATCTATGGGATTTGAAGATTTGACATACGATGGAGATGACATGCATCACTGTATTGACGTTGAAAATAACATAACTTGTAAATATTATGACCCTGAGCACGTAAAATGTCTGAATATAGCAAATAACTTTTCATTCCTGCACTTAAACATAAGAAGCTTGAATAAACATTATGATGAGCTTGTCTCCCTACTCCTAAATACTGAATGTTGCTTTAGTGTAATTGGTTGTAGTGAGACGTGGCTAAATGATAAATCGTACATAGATGCCTTAAACATTGAAGACTATAAATTGTTTCATAAGGACAGAGTAGGTAGACTTGGTGGTGGGGTATGCCTCTATGTACGTTCGAACATTCATGTCGATGTTTGCGATCTTGCTGTAAATGATAATCATACAGACTCTCTTTTTATTGAGATAAAAAAGGATAAAGGCAAAAACATTATTGTGGGTGTGATTTACCGTCCTCCAGATTCTGATTTAAATGTTTTCAATAGTAAACTTGAAGAAACTTTATTATATTTAAATAAATTAAATAAAGACTGCGTCCTCCTTGGAGACTTCAATATTGATGTCGCCAAGAACGATGCAGTCAAAAATGATTTCATTAATACACTATACTCCTCCTCTTTTTTTCCAACTATAAATATCTTTACCAGAGTCACAAATATTTCTAAAACTGTCATAGACAATATTGTTACAAATGTACGAAATGTCAAGCTTGAATCAGGAGTATTACTCTCTGATATATCTGACCATTATCCAATATTGATGTATTTTAAATTTGATTATAAATCCCTACCGTCATGTCATCCGGTAAAAATTAGAGTAGTAAACGATAGAACAATGTATCAGCTTAAGGAAAGTTTGCATACTAAAGCATGGGGTACTGTTTATTGTTCCGGCAATCCTGATACTGCATATGCTTCTTTGGTAAATGAAATAACTAATTCTATTCGTTCCATTATTCCTATTAAAAATGTCACACGTAGAAGGGCAGAACACAAACCCTGGCTAACAAGTGCAATTTTGAACTCTATTAAACAAAAAAATAAACTCTACCAAATATATGTTAAAAAACCAAATATAGAGAATAAAATTAAATATAATGCTTATAAGAATAAATTGACACATATAATTCGAAAAAGTAAATCTAGTTATTATTCTGAACTTATACAAACTGTGCAGGGAGACTCTAAGAAATCATGGAAAGTGCTGAATAATGTTTTGAATAAGGGCCATAAAGATACCGTGCTCCCAGACACAATAAATAATATTGATCTTGCAAATGATTTTAATAATTATTTTGTATCGATTGGGACAAATCTTTCAAAAAACATTTCACAACCACACACAAATCGTAACACTTACCAACAATATATGACAGGCAATTATCCAAACTCCTTCTTCCTAAAGCCTACTGATGCCACAGAATTATATAATATCATAATGGCTCTGAAGAGCTCAAATTCTGCTGGAGAAGATGAAATTAGTAACAAAATATTAAAAGGTATTGCGAATGAAATAATTGAACCACTTTCACATTGCATTAATCTCTCACTGCTTACAGGAATTGTCCCCAGAATGACAAAAATTGCAAAAATAATTCCGATTTACAAAACTGGTGACAAAAATGAAATAAAAAATTATCGTCCCATATCCATCTTACCAAGTCTTTCCAAAATACTGGAAAGAGTAGTGTATAATAGATTGATTAATTATCTCAATACATTGAATATACTTAATCCATCCCAGTATGGCTTTAGGAAAAAACATACCACCAGTATGGCAATCCTTGATCTTACTGAAAAGATCAATGATGCCATAGAAAAGGGGGAATATGGTATCGGAATATTCTTAGACCTTTCAAAGGCCTTCGATACTATTGATTTTTCCATATTATTGTATAAATTGCACCATTATGGAATTAGAGGTCAATCTCTTAATTGGTTCAAGAGTTATTTATATCAGAGGCAACAATATGTAACTATACGCGAACAGACTTCAGAAAACAAATATGTTCAATGTGGTGTTCCACAAGGATCCATATTAGGTCCTCTCCTCTTTATTATTTACATTAATGATCTGGAAAACTCATCAAAGATTCTGCATAAAGTAATTTTTGCAGATGACACTAATTTGTTTTTATCACATAAAAATGAATTTGAACTTCAACAATTACTTAACAAAGAGCTTCAAAATGTTGACAGTTGGTTTAAAGTAAATAAATTGTCTATAAATACTAGTAAAACTAACTACATAATATTTTGTTCAAATAAAAAACAACTTAAACTTGATGATTTAAATCTACAGATTAAAATAGAGGGAGAGGAACTACAGAGAGTAAAGACGACTAAATTCTTGGGTGTCTTTATAGATGATCACCTAAACTTTAAACACCATATTGAATACCTTATTAAAAAGCTATCAAAGTATGTTGGTCTGTTCTTTAAGCTTAGATATCTGTTTCCTCGTGCAACATTAATCACTCTTTATAAAACCCTCTTTGAACCTCATTTAAACTACTGCAATATCATATGGTGCAACACTTACTGTACTTACCTAAGAAAGTTAGAAATTTTGCAAAAAAAAATTATTCGTGCCATTTCATGGGCTGATTTTAATGCTCCAACTTGCTCTATGTTTCTTAGGTATGGTATTTTAAGACTAAGTGAACACAATAAATTTCATAATGCATGTACTATGTACCAGGTGGTCAATGGACTAAATGGTAGGCTGTGTGAACTTGTTCCTATTCGCTATCCCCGGCACACTTTCCTCACTAGAAATAAGCACATTATTACTGGAAAAAAACGGAGATTAAAAAGCACTGGTATGAGTGTGGTGTGCCGGGGACCGCGGATTTGGAACGACCTGGATGAAAACTTAAAAAATTCAAGTTCTTTTCTTTATTTTAAACAAAAACTCAAAAAACAATTATTGAGTCTGTATTCATTTTCTTGAAGTATGTATTATCTCTTACTTTGTATGTATGTCAGTATTAATTTTATAATCTCATGGTACACTGTGAAGAAAAACTGTACTTGTGAAATGGGATCCCCTATTATTTGTTGTACGAATGTTGTATGAAATATTTTCTATGTATGGTCACACATCTGCGATCGTTTTTTTTTTGTTTGTTTTTGTTTGTTTTTTACTTTTTTTACTTTGATTGCTATGGCCCCCGAGTATAAGCTTTAGAGCTTCTTTGGGGACCAGTTCACATACTTGATCATCTTCTTTGTTCTTGGCATTAGTATGTATGTGAATAAAGATGTCTCTCTCTCTAAAAAAAAAAAAAAAAAATGAGTCTCGAATTCTGTTGAGACATTCAGATGGTAGAGTCAGAATTTGGCGTAAACAGAATGAGAACATGGATCCATCATGCCTTGTTACCATTGTGCAGGCTGGTGGTGGTGGTGTAATGGTGTGGGGGATGTTTTCTTGGCACACTTTAGGCCCCTTAGTGCCAATTGGGCATCGTTTAAATGCCACGGCCTACCTGAGCATTGTTTCTGACCATGTCCATCCCTTTATGGCCACCATGTACCCATCCTCTGATGGCAACTTCCACTTCCCACAAATCTCCATCAACTGCACGATGCTATCCTATCAATATGGGCCAACATTTCTAAAGAATGCTTTCAGCACCTTGTTGAATCAATGCCACGTAGAATTAAGGCAGTTCTGAAGGCGAAAGGGGGTCAAACACAGTATTAGTATGGTGTTCCTAATAATCCTTTAGGTGAGTGTATATGACATGCTGCTGTGAGCAAGTAAGACATGCTGCTGCAGTACAATATAGCATACATGAATTACCTGTAGAAGGTCTATACAGGTGGAGCTGGGGAAGGTACGGGGTTTATGAAAGCGTGCTGCAACTGCTACAGTACATGCTGACCAAGTAACAGGTTGAGCTGCGAGCTCATTGGCTACTGATACAGCTGGAACCAATCAGCTGTGGCCTATAGAGAATGATATGATTGCAAGATTCCTGCCCAGGGACTACAGGTGCAAATTAGCAAATGTTGCTACAACCTGGCCCAAGACATATTCTCTTGTTTAACAAGTTTAATGTTTATTGTGCATTGTCCCTGTTTCAAATAAAATAATTTCCTTCCTTCCAAGCAGATCGAGTTAAGGACTTATCAGCCTACATCCAGAGTTTCAAGAGCTGGACTAAATTTTTTCAATATACTTTATCATTAACTTGGATTTGATTTGTATTTAACATTAGCTTGGCACTATTGTTTATAACTGTTTTTAAATTAGTATGGACCTGAAATGTATATTTCCAGGGCACTGGTTTTATTTATTTATTTATTTTTGTACGTTTAGCTAGACACTGGTTTTTAAATGTGTTTTTAAGGAACTAACAAAAACTAGATTGTGCTTTTTTAGCAGGCCTATGCTTTAGAATGAACTTGAAATTGATTTATATTCAGCATTAGCTTGGAACTATTGTTTGTAACTGCTTTTGAATTAGTGTGGAACTGGGATAAATCCATTACCTGGAGACTAATTTAAATTTTATTTGTAAATTTAACTAGGCTCTGTTTTAACTAGACTCCTTACTTACTTGTTGCTCAGCCCTGTTTATTTTGGTTAAAGGGGGAATCTTTGAGACGCGGGAGAATGAACCCGTCAGTATGGATGAACTCGCCTTTAAATTTGCTGTTACAAGTATCAACCGAAACAGAACCTTGATGCCAAACACCACGTTGACCTACGACATCCAGAGAGTTAACCTCTTTGACAGCTTTGAAGCCTCCCGAAGGGGTATGACTTTTTTTGATTGATTTAATTTTGAATTTATTTTACTATTTTATTCTTTGAAATTTGCTAAGTAGAAATATAAAGGCCAGACTATTGCTTTTATTATGTACATGCTTTGTTCTGTTCTCTTCTCTGTTTCTAATATACATTTTCTCATGTCACCTGTTTTTCTTTCCCTGTCTGTTCTCTCTCTCCATTTTTCTTCTCTCAGTATGTGACCAGCTGGCCCTGGGGGTTGCGGCGGTCTTCGGCCCCTCTCACAGCTCCTCGGTCAGTGCCGTCCAATCCATTTGCAATGCTCTAGAGGTGCCACACATCCAGACACGCTGGAAACACCCATCTGTGGACAATAAAGACAATTTTTACATTAACCTCTACCCTGAGTACACCTCCATAAGCAGGGCTATCCTGGACATTGTCATTTTCTACAAATGGAAGTCTGTTACTGTGGTTTATGAAGACAGCACAGGTGAGTGACAGTTATTGTTTAGAAAGGGGAGACAAAGGGATATTTGAAGGGCAGCTCAATGTGCTTTTTGAGGTTTTGTGATCTTCAATGGGATCTTCACAGCTTTGTGCTTTAAAATGGGACACTGCAGGCCACAACATGTATACTGAAATCATATTTTTTGCTGGAAAGAGTGATTGATGTCCACATATATTTACATTCTATTATTTTTAAAACAAATGGGAATTCAAACTGAATTCAACAGTAACCCCAGCATTGCTTATCACCATATGTTTTGAATGCTGGTTCCCAAGCACGGAAAACTGGTATACCCTTCAGGCGATGCTGGTCAAGTTTTGTTGGTGAACAAGTATAAACCAATATGAAACCCGCATAAACCAGTTTGCAAATGCCTTGTGGTTTAAACTGGTCTTTTCAGCAGGGATCCCCTCATGAATTTTAGAATTTTGTGTGTCTACTTACAATTTTTTAATATAAGAAGTTTTCTATTCTGTTAATGTTAGATATAGTATTTTTATGTCAATTAACAGTTCTGTAACTGGTTCGGTAACAGCCAATTGAAAGGAGAGACACACAGACAAACTTCTGCAAAGTTTCAAAGATTGAAATGCATGATAAATGTCATGTTCTGTCATGAACAACTCTCTAAAAGATTGGCATGGTAATGGATATGGCAATGTTAATGCATTTGGTCTTGGCGGAATAGATCTGCAACGCTGCTGCTGCTGCTGCAGAGCAAGTACAGAGACTTGTTACTGCCAATACATTCACAGACATTGCTGTGAGCATGTAAGACATGCTGCTGCACATGTAGCATACATTAATTAACCCCCGTAGCAGATCTATACAGGTGGAGCTGGGGAAGGTGGAGGGTTTCTGAAAGCACGCTGCAACTGCTAACAGCAACACTACTGGTATTTAAGTGTGGAGCCACAGCTCATTGGCCGCTGATGCAACAGCAACCAATCAGCTGCGCTATGTACTGTAGATGACGATGCAATCGCTACCAAATTTAGTTAAGGACTTATCAGCCTGGCCCTGCACCATCTAGAGTTTCATGCTAGAAATTTGTATTTATTGTTTCCTAAAACAAAGAACCGATTCTGAACTGCCAGAAACTAATAAAAAAAATTACAAAATGCCAGCCTATGGTCTTCATTGGCTGCCTGCGAACAACGTCTACTTTGACCCGCCCTCATACACTGTAGTTGTAGCTGAGGCCTGAAAGATTTTGGTTTGTGTTGTCGAAGAGACGTGACGTCGTTCGTGACATGTCGAAGAGACGCTGTTTTCTGTGCTACAAAAGCAAATCCACTTTGCGAGGACTTTCAAAGGATGAGATTGATACGGTAAAACCAACGCCACAGTTATTGTTTGTATTACTCTGTATCAGGTGCCGAGGAAGCCTCCGGAGCTGAAATTCAGATATGGTAATGGAGTTTTGATTCCGACACTCGCTGTAAGCGGTAGACCCATCACAACAGACTGAGCCATCTGACCAATCAGAGCACAGTAGGCTATTGGATTGGTTGGTTTAGAGAGACCAAATCCTTGATCGAACTGTTTCAGACACAGAGAAAAAAAGGTGATGCTGCAATGCATGTAAACTAGGGCCGGGTCTCGATTAAAAAAATTAATCTAATTAATTAGAGGCTTTGTAATAAATTAATCGAAATTAATCGCATTTTAATTGCATAAATATTTGACCTGAGAAGAGTGAGAAGTAATTTTTTTCACATGGATTTTTAGTATACCATTGAATAATGACAATACATAAGCTTAATCAACAACATATTGTTTATTTTTGTCAAACCAAGTCCAGCAGACCAGTTCAATTTTTGCCATTAAATGTAGCAATAGCTACACTAATAGCAATAGCGAATTCCTTGTTGCATAACTTTGCACACAACCATGCTCTTATCGACGCTTCCATCCGTTTTTATAACAAAATTTCCCATCCACGGGGCCAACCAAAGCGATCTAGGCGATCTATGAAGCAAGCAATCTCGTCAGCTTCTTCATCATGAACGCTAGTTGGTGCTCCAGTATAATCGGTCCACCGAAACTCATCCAGTGAGAAACGTTCCGCGGTGCAAAATTAGTGCGATTAAAATTATTTTTTGTGTAAATTAACGCGTTAAAGTCTGTAATTAATTAATCTTAATTAACGCGTTAAAGTCCCGGCCCTAATGTAAACCTATTGTAGGAGACCTTCAAAACTTAAAGTGCCCCTATTATGCTATTTTAAAGTTTCCTAATGTTGTTGTGGAGTCTCCTACAACATGTTTACAACATGCATCAAAGGTAAAAAAAAACTGTTTAATTTGCTCATAATATACATTTGCACATCATCACATTTTCAAACGACTCGTCAAATGAATCAATCCCTCTAAATCCCTCCTTTCCGCGAGCTACTCTGTTCTGATTGTCCAGACAGCTCAGTCTGTTGTGATTGGCCTACCGTGTACAGCGCGTTGAAAACAAAAATGTCCATTGCCTTAACAACGTCAGCTCTGCTTGTCCTGAGGCTTCCTACACCGTAAACTAAACAGACTAACGAACAACGACGTCGATTTGACCATATCAATGCGAGCACGAGTCCGATGATGAAACACTGGAAGAGCTAGTTATTCAACCCGAACCTCCATGGCAAGGACGACTTGAGCAGGACGTTTCACAGTGATACACTTCTCAGTTTGAGGCACATTATAAGATGTTGCAACTGTAATTCCTCACCATCAGCATTAACAAGTGCATGTCCATCAACAAACCGATTATTTTACTTGTACTCATTTATTTACCGAGTATTTTTGTAATACATTGCATTGAATACATGGAAACTGTATCAATAACAGTGCAAGTATGCAATGTACATTAGCCGAGCTCTAGAGTGAATGATCTGATGTAACATAAACGTTGGTAAAACAAATATTTCATCAAAGTAACGTTAGTGAGAACGACAGACAATCTGCATTAACAATGGCCCACAGCTGATCAGCTGTCATTATTTCAGTAACACAGTAATAATATGAGTTAGCCAGTTAGCAGGAGACCTACACAATATAAAACTCAAAACTAAGTTTTTTGAACACCATCTTTCAAGAGCAAGCGGTTTGCGAATCCTGCATTGAACTCCGAGATTTGAGAAGCAGTTGTCAGTAAAATAAAGGGAACACAGCAAAAGTTTAGGATTATACTGCTGTGATATCATGGTAAAAATGAATTTTAACCTCGTCCTTGGGCAGTGAAAAAAAACTGGCTTTACCTTCACATTATAGAGCACAGCGCCGTCTTCTCCACATGATGCTGTCCAGTATCCACAGAAATCAGCTGCCGGTTTGAGGTTCAAGTTTTCCCTGGCGCGTGCAATACGTGGGCGGGCAATATACTAATGTTTCGTCTTGACGTCACAACGAAACGGCTTATGACTCGTTTGAAAAACGATTCATTTAATTGACTCGACTCTTACTTTTCAAAGACAATAACTTACTGTAATATACGGTGCACTTTCAGATTTGAAACTTTGCAGGATGTTTTCATTCACTTAGAGCTATGTTACACACTACATGAACGCCCTTGCCCTTATCAGTTTAATTTCCTTTTGACAGCATTATTTCAATACCATATTTCATTTTCTATATATTTTGACTTTTGTGACCTTTTCTAAACTAAAATGGTTTTGAAAACAGTAAAATATTGACTGAATATTGATCTCCTCCCACGTTGTTTCCTGCTGATTACAGACATGTATTTCATAGGCCTTGGCTCATGTGTCAGCAGACTGAAGAAATATCATGATTGGAATGGTTGTTCAGATTTATAATTATTATTATTTCTCTCAAAGAGGTGATCAAATGGGTCGATTACTCACTCTGAAGATAACACTGAAGAATCAAACAATAACTGTAGATATAAAACGCTTGAAATCAACATGACATTAAGGGTGACTGACTACATTTTTAATCAATTCTCAATATTGTGCATAATTTATGCATAATCATTTAAACTTCTTCTTTTTAAAGAAAGTAATAACTTTCTCTGCCTCTGATTACATCAAAACAGAAGTCATCTTAAAGACATGCAGATGGGGAAATACTAACCTATAAAAATATCATTACACCAATATCACCACACAATCAAGTTACTCCTTACATTCAAATCCAACTAAATAGTTGCATATGCAACTGCAGCATAATGCATAATATGCAAATCACGCATAATGCTATAGTTCACCAACACACTTCAAGTGTTCCCCTGATGGCATCAAACTAATCTGGAGAGCAAATCAAATGCAGAAAAAACTAGAAAAACAACCACAAGTCCAAATAAAATGGAAAAATGGCCCTGCAAACACTTCTATTTCTACTGCTTAAAATGAACATGCTGACACTGTAACCAATGTCTTTGTAACAATTTGCTCGCACCAGATAGAAATTCTGTCAGATTGACCAGTTTCAAAATGATTAGTGTGTCTGATTCATAGCCAGTGACTTGGATCGAAATCATTAGGGGAGCTCAGGGAACAGATGCCAGCTCAAATTTACCCTAGTATTTACACATCACACCATCTCAGCTGTAGTGTGATTTGTCTTGGATTCCTGTGTGTCAAGACAAATACTGTAACTTGCCTGGAACTAAAAGGAGTTTCATACCTGTTTTTTTTTCTTTCTGTTTTTTTTAACTGAGCATCAAAGCAATTTTGTTGCCCAAACCTGTTGATATGACCGACATATTTCTCTATCCATGTCACTGAATTTAGTTGCACAGCCTTTATAAGAAATTCTTGTCCCTTATATTAGTCTGTCACCACTTTTATTGACTTTCTCCCTAAGCCTGCATGGGATATATTTTCTTCAAAATATCAAAAAAAATTTATTTAATTTTTAATCCAATTTGAATCCCTTTAAGTTTCGGTTACCATAAAGAGATAATTAATAAAAGCTATTTTAAAGACGTAACAAACGCTGTGATGATCTAATAAAGCCACCAAGAGATTATAGACTAAAATACAAACAATACCAGCGTCATCAGAATTTAAAACAGGTTGTTTAGACGGTCTTATCAGATCTAACACCAGGAAACCAGTTTCAGCTTATGACCTTAAAGTGTGGTTTAAAATGCCATAACATTTTGAGAGTGAGGGAAATAGAACAATATAGAAGCTTATTATTTTAACCTTGACTCCCAGGAGCCCCTACATGTACTGGAGCCCAATATGTATCCATTTCAGAGTCTCGTCCAAAAGCACAGGGACCCCTGAACTTGAGAGATGAACCCCTGAATCTGAGCTTGTCTGGTTATTAAAGGGTTAGTTCACCCAAAAATGAAAATTAAGTCATTAATTACTCACCCCCATGCTGTACCAACCCCGTAAGACCTTCGTTCATCTTCGGAATGCGTCGTGGAAATCTCTTGAATTCTCGTCTCAGGCCCACAAGGAAGTAATGGAATAGTCGAATAAAGTCGTTATTTATGTGTTTTTTTCGCACAAAAAGTATTCTCGTCGCTTGATAAACGTCCCGGGTTACGTATGTAACCCTAGTTCCCCGAAGGGACGGACGCTGCGTGTAATCGCAGTGGGAACGCCCTCAGCGTGACGCGTCTGAAGCATGAATGAAATCAGTCAATGGAGAGAATGAGCGTACGGCGAGTGACGTCATCGACCAGGAAGCTATAAATATCCCCTGAGTACACAATACGCCAGCTTAAAAGTTACTGAAGCAGCGACCCAAGGGGATGCCGAGAGTATGGCAGGACACGCAGCGTCCGTCCCTTCGGGGAACTAGGGTTACATACGTAACCCGGGACGTTCCCCTTCAGGGACTACCGCTGCGTGTAATCGCAGTGGGAACGCAATACCCACATCCCCATACGACCAAATCCCCGTCGTGTGTCATTAGGAGACACAAGCCGACGAGAGAACCTGAGCCCCGGGAGTGGAGCTAAGATCGAGGGAATAAAATCTAACGAAAGTGTGCGGTGAGGACCAGCCTGCCGCATCACAAACGTCCTGAAGAGAAGCTCCTGAAAGAAGAGCTGTAGAAGCAGCCATACTCCGGGTGGAACGAGCCCTTACAGCCAAAGGTGAAGGCTGATGGGCCGACCCATAAGCAAGTGGGATGGCCTCGACCACCCACTTGCTCATCCTTTGCCTAGATGCAGGACACCCTTTCTTAGGTGACCCAAACAGACGAACAGTTGTTCCGATCTCCTCCACAGGGCAGCTCTGTGGACGTAAGCATCTAAAACCCAAACTGGGCACAGCAAATTAATTTTCTCCTGGTCTGACGTCAGAAAAGGCGGAGGACAGAAAACCTGCAGAACTATAGGTCTAACAGAAACAGTTGGAACCTTAGGAACATAACCTGGTCTCGGAAAGAGAAAGGCCTTAACCAACCAGGAGCAAATTCCAGGCACGAGGGAGCCACCGAAAGTGCTTGAATATCTCCAATTCTTTTTAGAGATGAGATAGCGAGAAAAAGGATAGTCTTAGAGTAAGAAACTTTTCCGAAACTTCCTCGATGGGCTCGAAAGGAGCAAGGGAGAGACCTTCTAAGATGATGGCCAGATCCCAAGCTGGTACCCTCGTGCGAACTGCAGGCCTCAGCCTCAAGGTGCCACGAAGGAAGCGAGACATAAGTGGGTGTTTCCCGAGGGAACCTCCATTTGAAGGGGTGTGGTAAGCAGCTAAGGCCGCCACATACACCTTCAGTGTGGAGTGGGATAACCCTGTGGAGAGACGGTCCTGCAGGAAATCCAGCACTGTACCAACCGGGCAGTTAACTGGGTCCTGCTGGTGCTCTCCACACCAAGAGGTGAAAAGTTCCCACCTCGCGCATATAACTTCCTCGTGGAGGGAGCTCTGGATCGGAGGATGGTCTCAACGACCTCAGCCGAGAGACCAGAATCTATGAGCTGGGCCCCCTCAGAGGCCAAGCCCACAGCCTCCATAGCTCTAGACGGGGGTGAAGGATCGACCCACTCGCCTGAGAGAGCAGATCTCTCCTGATCGGTATCTCTAGGGGAGAGCCGTCGAGGAGAGACACTAGGTCCGCAAACCATACCCGGGCCGACCAGAACGGGGCTATTAGCAGGAGACTGAGCCCGTCCCGGCGAACCCTCTCCAGAACTCCTGGGAGCAGAGCGATCGGGGAAAAAGCGTACAAGCGTGACCTCGGCCACGGATGTACCATCGCATCCAACCCCAGCGAGGCTGGATGGCTGCGAGAGAACCACAGCGGGCAGTGTGATGTTTCTCGAGAAGCAAATAGGTCTACCTCGGCAAGACCGAAATGTTTCCATAGGAGTTCCACCACCTCGGGGTGAAGACTCCATTCCCCGGGCCTCGGCCCCTGTCTTGACAGGATGTCTGCCCCCTGATTAAAATACCCCGGGAGATAAATAGCTCTCAGAGAAAGAATTTTCCCCTGGGACCATAGAAGGATCTGACGTGCCAGTTTGTAAAGCGGGCGAGAACGCAAACCCCCCTGATAGTTGATATAAGAAACCACCGATGTGTTGTCTGTCCGGACAAGAACATGGTGGCCCCTTAGGTCTGGGAGGAAGTGTTTCAGAGCCTGAAACACCGCCAACATCTCTAGGCAGTTTATGTGCCACAGACGATGATGGTCCTCCCACAGACCCTGAGCCGGGCGACCATCCATGATCGCCCCCCCAACCCGTGAGAGAAGCATCTGTCGTTAGCATAACGCGACGACAAGGAGCTCCTAACACAGGGCCTTGGGACAGAAACCAAGGATCTTTCCACATGATCAGGGCGTGATGACACCGTCGCGAACTCACGATCATGCGAAGCGGATTTCCCCTCGGGGAGAATCCCTTGGTCCTGAGCCACCACTGTAACAGTCTCATGTGCAAGAGGCCAAGAGGTATCACGTTGGACGCAGCTGCCATGAAACCTAACAGTCTCTGGAACTGTTTTACAGTGGATGACTGGCCTAGCTTGACCTGATCTACTGCAGCGAGAATCAAAGCAATACGAGCAGGTGACAATAGTGCCTGCATCGTCGTTGAATCCCACACTACACCTAGAAAAGTGGTTCTCTGTAATGGAGAAAGAACACTCTTTTTGGCGTTGAGCCTCAGCCCCAGTCACTTGATATGAGCAAGAACGACATCTCGGTGCCGAACCGCCTGTTGTTCCGATTGAGCTAGAATCAAGCAATCGTCTAAATAGTACAGAAAGCGGATGCCCTGTAACCTCAGCGGGGCTATAGCAGCATCCATACACTTCGTGAATGTTCGGGGTGACAGTGCTAGGCCGAACGGAAGAACCCGATATTGGTACGCTTCGCCCCCGAAAGCGAACCTCAGGAACTTCCTGTGTTGAGGGAGGACAGATACATGGAAGTAAACGTCCTTTAGATCTATCATGACAAACCAGTCCTCGGATCTGATTTGAACATCCCCTGTGACAGACACAGCGCCCTGTAACGTACTGGCAGGGAACAGCTGGCCTGGGCACTCCACAACCCTCCTCGGAGGGGGCGAGCGTCCCTCGGGAAATCGCTCGCAGAGTCTCTCTACGCCCTGTATAGGCAGGGTTAGTAGAACAGACCCCTGAGGGCATCGAGAAAGACAGGGCACCGTGTTTTTGTGCGGTGAACTCAGGTCTTTCACGATAGGGACCACCCTCAGAGTCCTGACGTTTAGCACGTCAGGATTTTTCTTTTTCCCGATGAAGTAGTATCCTAACTCCCTGCTGGGTGGGGGACCCATTCCGCCAGGAGCTCTACTAAGGGAACCAGCCTCTCGAGGCTGGCCTCTGGATGAACATCCCGAGTGACAGACACAGCGCCCTGTAACATACTGGCAGGAAACAGCTGGTCTGAACACTCCACAACCCTCCTTGGAGGGGGCGAGCGTCCCTCGGGAAATCGCTCGCCGAGTCTCTCTACGCCCTGTATAGGCAGGGTTAGTAGAACAGACCCCTGAGGGCATCGAGAAAGACAGGGCACCGTGTTTTTGTGCGGTGAACTCAAGTTTTTCCCGATGGGGACCACCCTCAGAGTCCTGACGTTCAGCCCGTCAGGACTTTTTCGACGCGGCCTTTCTGGCGACAATGACTGTCCTCAGATCAGTCCTGCCCCGAGAAGGCCGCGCCGGAGAGCGCCCGCCTCGTCCCTCCAGTTTCTCTGCAGGAGGGCACGAGACTTGACACTCCGCTTCTGCTGTGCTCTTTTGGAAGACGAACTCGACGAAAAACTTTGCTCTGGTTGAACATTCTGCGTGACAGACACAGTGCCCTGTAACGGCGCACCAGCAGGGAACGACTGGTCTGAACACACTAGAACCCTCCTTAGAGGCGGCGAGCGTCCCTCGGGAAAGCACTCGCCAGACCCTTCTACGCCCTGTTTCGGCAGGGTTAGTAGGACGGGCCCCTGAGGGCGCCGGGAGAGACAGGGCACCCTTAAGGGAGGTGAACGCAAGTCTCTCTCGGCGGGGAACCCCCTCAGATTTTCCTTTGATCGGCCTGAAAAGCCTGCATAAAAGTCTTTTTATTTTTATTTTTATTTTTTCGTATGCAAACATGCAACCGCCTGCCCAGCCACCGAGTAAGCCTTCCCCACCAGCACAGAGGTATATATATTTATTTATTTATTTTTGGTGGAAGAGCCGGTGCTTTAAGTGAAGACGATGAAGCAGGAGAGAGATAGCTCGCGAGCGTCTCCTCCGCCTACAGTATCGTCACATAACCAGCAGATTTAGCACCAACAATGTTACCATAAGCATTGGACTGATTTGTGTAAATTCTGCTTGAAACCGGTCTAACCCAGGTCTTTGACACCTCAGTATGAAGATCTGGGAAGAACGGTAAGCACCGGCGAGAAGGTTGAAGTCGTGCAGACAGAAATCTATCATCTAGATTGCTTTTAATTCTAGAAACCTGTCTATCAGCTGGCCACTCGATACTGTTTTTTTTTTTTTTTTCAGCTTTTCAACAGCCCGAGATAACACATCCATCAAACCTTCTTCATTTGCAGTATAATGTGATAAACTAGTTTTCTCTGATGCAAAACTTTCGACATCCAGCTCCTCAGAACTGGAAAATCTCAATTCAACATCATCATGTGCCTCCACCCGGGCAGAAGTAACCGCCGCAGCGCGTGCTTCCAGAGCCGGGTGAGAGGCACTAGATCTCGGCGGAGATAGCTGAGATAGGCCGGAGCCCGTCTCAACGTCGCCAGTGAGATCCATCTGCGAGCCCCAAGACAAGCGCCGCCGCTCTGCCTCAACAGAAGCGGGACCCGAGCCTTGGGGAGCTCGCAGCAAATCACTCTCCTCGAAGAGCGATCGCCGCGAGCGCAGAGTTCTCAAGGGAAAACACTCGCAATGCTGACAATCGACTCCCTCGAGAGCCGACTGGGCATTGCTGCACTTCCCAACACACTTCTTATACTGCTCGCTCATATTGGTTTTTTTATATAAAATATATATAGTGAAAACTCCTGACAAAACAGACAAACACAATCGACAGATTCAGACACACACAGAGCTGCTGAAGTAACTAAAAGCTGGCGTATTGTGTACTCAGGGGATATTTATAGCTTCCTGGTCGATGACGTCACTCGCCGTACGCTCATTCTCTCCATTGACTGATTTCATTCATGCTTCAGACGCGTCACGCTGAGGGCGTTCCCACTGCGATTACACGCAGCGGTAGTCCCTGAAGGGGAACTTATAGTTGAGCCACTGTAAGCACATGGAATATTTAAACATTTTCTTTAATGACTTTCTGGGCCGTCAAGTGTCATTCCCTTAGAAAGCCTATGTAGCAGTGATCCACCTCTCAGATTTAATCAAAAATATCTTCATTTGTGTTCCGAAGATGAACGAAGGTCTTACGGGGTTGGTACAGCATGGGGGTGAGTAATTAATGACTTAATTTTCATATTTGGGTGAACTAACCCTTTAAAGTTATATTCATGAGAAGGAAGTCTGTCTTTAACCATCTGTATTCATTCACTGTAGTCACATTTTAATGCACAAGAATTACACTTAATTAAGTGATCAGCAAGATAGCCGCTTAATAGAGTTTGCTCATCTGTATCAGTGTTGTTATGGTTAACTAAAACTATTAACTGAAATACAGCTGAAAAAAAGAAATATAAAAATTCGATGAAAATCTTACATTTAAAAAACGTTACTATGTTTACTACTTTTTACTATAATCAAGTATGTTGGAATCATTAGAGAGATGCAATCATATGCAATTATATTCTTGTGAAAATAGCATAGAGGATCCTTATTATCTAATAACACTGACTGAATCTGTCATTTTCTGCAGTGGCCCTTGCTAATTCCTTTCCCAGGTCAGTTCAACCTTTAGATAACTTTTTGATCTGCTGTGGTTTAATGCATTACTTTTTGCTACTATAGACTGAGTGTTTTGATTAAAGAGAAGCCCCAAATGCATCTGATTGTTATGTATCAACGGAATAAATCAGTCCCAATTTCTGGTCTCTGTAAACATCTGCTATAACACTAGGGAAATCAAAAGTGTAATTACTGCAGCTCGTGATGAGTTTGTTTTTCTTCCATTTCTCCCCACCTTCGATCACTTTTTTTGTTCTGTTTTTCAAGGATTAATGCGTATGCAGGAACTGATCAAAGCTCCGTCCAAAAACAACCTGAAGATCCGTATTCGCCAGCTGGCGTCGGGAGGAGGTGACAGTCGCCCCCTGCTGAAGGAGATGAAGAAAGAAAAAGAGTTTTACGTCATCTTCGACTGCTCCTACCAAGTAGCCGCCGAGCTTCTCAAACAGGTGCATTATCCTTTCAATAAATTCTCGTTTTGAACTTTCGTTGAACTCAATGTTGCGCAGATTGAAATGGATTGAAAATGAGTGTCAAGTGCTCTTGCATGCTGTGACCCAGCAGATTCTCAGAGCTGTACTTTAAAGCGGACATGTAATTCAGTATGCCATGCTGCCTTTATTTCTGAATACTGCAGAAATCGTCTTATTTCACACTCAACCCATCTTTGCTTTCTTTTCCTTCTGGATTCTTCCCAAAAAACATCTTTTGTTGTGTTTCTCCCCTGCAGCTGATGTCGATGGGTATGATGACAGAGTATTATCATTTCTTCTTCACTACTTTGGTGAGTCTGAAAGGCTCCCTGCTTGCTATTAATAAGAGCTCTTTTTATTGCATTAGATGATGAGCAGGCGAAGTGATTTTCTGCTGTTTCGTATAATTGTTACTGTATGATAAAACCCCACTGACATCTTGACTTATGTCAGGCTGTACAATATTCATTCTGATTTATGTTTGACAGTGTTCACTCATTGACACATGAGACTGTAATGGTAGCGCACTATCCTAAGCTTTTGTGCTAATGTTGAAAAAGGTTTTAAAAAATCAGAGTGAAATTGAATTTAGGGAAGAATTTATAACTAGAAAAAGAAAGTCATCAAGACAAACTTTTAAATTATGGCTTGGAAACCTTATCAGAAAGTTTAAAGAAGTTTAAAAAGTCTGAAGGCCTTGACAAAAAGGCCTAACAGACGGACATAAGCTGATATGCTACCATTTCAAATTTTAGTGTTATAAAGTTTTTTTTAAAGAAATTAATACTTTTATTCAGCAAAGACACATTAAATTGTTCACAAGTGACTTTACATTAAATACTTTTACATCGTTACAAAAGATTTCTGTTTGAAATAAATGCTGTTTTTGAGCTTTCCACTAATCAAAGAATCCTGACAAATGTATTACAGTTTCCACAAAATATTAAGCAGCACAACTGTTTTCAACATTGACAATGATAATAAGAAATGTTTCTTGAGCACCAAATCAGCATATTATAATTTTTTATGAAGAATCACTGAAGACTGTAATTATGGTGAGTAATTATGGTGAAATTTCAGCTTTGCCATCATAGAAATAAATTACAATTAAAACAGAAAAGAGTTTCTTTAAATTGTAATAATATTACCTGTTGAATTCAGTAATTCAGTAAATTTGACTTTCTGACTTTCTGCTATGTAAATTACAATTCTACTTCCTGTGGGTTGTGGCCAATTCAATCCAAATTCCAATTTATGAATTTAAAGGGAGACAATTCTTAAATTCAGAGTTTTGCACAACCATGATTTATGGACTCCTAACAAGAGCTTAAGGCTGCACCACAAACAAAATGGACCATTTTATCTCTTATGGCAAAGAAACACATGGCATGAAGAGGTTATATCTTGTGCAAAGTTTGCACAGCTCTTAAAGCTAAATCTGAACAAACTCTTGTTGTCTTGCAGGATCTGTTTGCTTTGGATCTTGAGCAATACCGCTACAGTGGAGTCAACATGACTGCCTTCCGCCTCCTGAATCTAGATGATCCGTATGTGGCTTCCGTGATCCAGAAGTGGTCCATGGAGCGCCAGCTGGCACCGCCCAAACCTGAGAGTGGATTGATGAGCGGCATTATGACTGTGAGGATCGCTCTGATGTCATGCTCAGTCTTGTTCTAGAGTACTAATACAGTTTACTTTTTTAAAATTTCCACAATCAAATTCTGTGAGTCAGTTTAGTTATCGCAAAAATAAAAAAGTCTTGCCTTGACTTCCATTGTGAGTTCATACTGACAGAATTTGATCCGCTCCTGTAAGATATTGCATAAACAGGACAATTGACCTATTGGTAAGCCCCTCCCCTCGAATGCAGATGAGCCAATGGCAGTTAAGTATCAGTTGCATGGGGACTGGAACTCAGAGATCTTTAGGTTTCAGCGCCATAGAGAAACATTGGAAGATCCGAAGCTCTCATCAGTTTGATGGTGTTTATGCTACAAAAATGGTAAAACGATGTGCCTGGAGTAATTTTAACACTGATTCCAGGTATCCTGAGAGGATGGGCAATGGAATTTATTTTATTCCATTTCCTAAACCCAAACAAGACAATGCAAAATGTCTGCTGTGTATTAATCCAATGATGTGGGCGCGTAGTAACCTGGCTCCTTAAGGATTCAACCCCAATCCCAATGAAGACGAAAACATTCATTTTCTGGTTGTCATACTCTCATTAAGTTACAATTAAAGTTAGTGAGTCCATGCTAACGTACAAACCTAAATAGCTAACTGTTCTTACGTCATGTACAGACTGGTCTACAATTCAGTGCCTCTCCATATTAATCTGGTTAAATGTAAATTAATTTAATCTTACCCTGCAGTACATGAACAGTGTTGATCCTGGATCCTGATGTAACATGAGGCTTCTCCCGCTTGCACTTTGATCTGTAAACCCTCGCTTCCAAATTAATCTTGTTACCCACCATATTTATTTTTAAATCTTTTATATATCCCTCCATGGCATATTTAAGTCCCACATGAATGCCCCTCGACAAGAGGTGGTCCTTTTGTGTCCAAAATGTATCAAAAACATCTTGGGACAAGGTTTTCACACTGACAGCTGTCATTGAATGACAGTTAGCGACTCCGTTTGTTTGTCCGAGTTCGCAACAGTAACTAAGGGGGGCAGGGCTACCGATAGGTCAATTCGGAGTCAAACCTCTTAGTAAATACAGTTGTCGATCCCAAACACTGACTGTGTGAACGCACTGTAAAACGAGTCAATCGCACTGCACAAAATCCTCATTTACATATAGACCAGAACTAAAACCAATCCCTAACTTCTTAAAACCACATCCTTCACAGTTAGAATAACTAGGATTAAGTTTTACCGCTGTTGACTAATCTACCCGTCCTCCAGAAGGCAGTGTATACTGCTAGCACACACAGCCTCATTAGACACGCATGAAGAGCTTAAAGCAGAAAGCATCCAGAGATTTATTCAAATCTATTTTTACCATCCAGGTCACATTTTAGCACTGAATAATACCCAGAGAAACATAAGGTGTGCGCGGCAGGGGACAGGGGAGGAGCTCTTTTCCTGTGATCAGATGGAAAGGAAATTAAACTTAAATGTCATTATGTAACGTTCAATATTGTATGAATGGTAAACAAAAACACTTTTTGCCTGTATATTAATGCATTCACGTGAAGTTTGATTATATTTAGAGCATGTTTTGTGGGTAAATTCTTCCCTCCTTCCGCAGACCGAGGCTGCTCTCATGTATGACGCAGTGTTCATGGTTGCTGTTGCGTCTCAACGGGCCACACAGATGACAGTGAGCTCCCTACAGTGCCACAGACACAAACCCTGGAGGTACGGCCCGCGCTTCATGAACTTGTTTAAAGAGGTGAGAATATTGTCCTTTATGTAGCAAAACGCACTCAATTGATATGAATTGTAAACTTGATTTTAATTGTATACGATTATAGACATTTTATTTTTAACTTTACAAGAAACAGTGTTTTCAGTTAATTCAAGTGATTACAAATAAATCAAGTTAAAATTATACAAATTTTGTTTTATTGTCAAGGAATATGTTTTCTTGCTGCTAAAACGTATACACTACCATTAAAAATTGTGGGGTTTAAAAGAAAAAAAGTTATAGCGGCACAACTGTTTTCCACATTGATAATAATAATAAGAAGAAATGTCTCACTAAATCAGCAAATTAGAATGATTTCTGAAGTATCATGTGACACTGAAGACAGGAGTAATGGCAGCTTTGCCATCACAGAAATAAATTACACTTTAAAATATATTAAAAAAGAAAGGTTGTTTTAAATTGTAAATATATTTCACTTTTTGTTTTTGATCAAAAGAGACTTCTTTTAAAAAACATAAAAAAACTTACTGACTCCAAACTTTTGAACGGAAGTGTATATAAATTGCAGCAGTGCATAATACATCATATCATTAAGAAGATGAGCAGTTATTAATGCATGAATCAAACTCTGAATTATGACAATTTCTGATGTTTTTTCATGCATCATTTTATTTATTATAAATAAATAATAAGCCCTGTTAACTAGGGCTACGTTAATTGCGTTAAATATTTTTAACGTGTTAAACTGGAAAAAAAATAATTTAATGCGTTAACGTGTAAAAAATATTTAACGCAATTAACACAGCATCCGTTTTTTCTGTCATTCTTTGGCTAGAGTCTCATTATCACGCTCTTATTCATGCAAATGCCTTTAAACCATTCAAGCGCGACAAATCAAAAGAGAACGCGCTGCCTGTGATTGTCCTCTTTATATGACACACACACGACGCACAGAAAAACGCATGCCAATATCGTGCGTGCGTACAGACAGCGTGCCACAATCGAGTTCTCTTTCGTGCTTGAACAATAACACAGTTAACACAGCCAAACTGTCCCTTTTGTCGAGTATCCTCATAAGAGCAGCCTTAAATGAGTTAAATAAAGTCTAATATGAACGTAAAGAGTTGTGAGAGAATGAGACGCGTGTGAGATCCGCGTCATGTGCAGCAGTGGCAGGTCTTAAAGTGACAGCAGCCACTAATTCTGTCTGTCCGTAAAGTTAATCAAAGAACAAAGGGAAAAGAAAAAAATCACTCACTGCTCTTGACTAAAGAACTTTTGTAGCTTTAATAAGGATTCATATTTATTTATTTTTTTATTTTTTTATATCTTTTTATTGGAGAATCACAGATGTTACATTTTACAGGAAGTGAAACAATTATCCAGTTTCATTTTATCTTACCAAACTAAAACCTTATACAAACCCCCCCAACCAACACATTTATCCAACCCTTCCCACCCCCCACATTTTGACAACAGTCTGGGAAAACAATCTTTTTCCATTTTGTTTGCTACACAGTACTTCAAAAGAGTTTAAGGATCTACACATTGAAAACAAGCACACAACTGCATGCCCACATTTCGACCCCAGTTGGGGTTAACAGGGCTTTAAACTCAGTTTCACAATTGTCAATCAGGCTACTAAGTTCCCACCCTATTAAGGTAATTGACCATTGATTTGAATAAACATATATAGAAAAAAATAAGAAAGGAAACAGAGAGAGGTTGTAGTCAATTTTCAAATATAAAGGAGTCTCATACTTCAGGCAATACTTTGAGATTCTCAAAATATGTCACAAAGGGTTGCCATTTTAAGTAAAATTTCTGGACGGACCCTCTCAATGTGAATTTAACTTTTTCTAGTTTAAGAAAAAATAATACATCCCTTAACCATGCGGCCACCGCTGGTGGAGTAGCGGATGTCCAAGCCAGTAAGATTCTACGACGGGCAAAAAGTGATGTAAAAGCGATAATGTCCAATTGGTCCCGGGTTAGGGTTAAGGTCTCCTTTGGAATACCAAATATTGCAATCAACGGACAGGGCTTAATTAGAATTTTTATAACTTCGGATAAAGTTTGAAAAACAGATGACCAATATTGATTTAGACGGGGGCACAACCAAAACGTGTGTGTTAAATCAGCCGGAGAGAGGGAGCATCTATTACAACTCCCGTCCGTTCCTGGATATATATCTGCTAACCTAGCCCTACTGAAATGAGCCCTATGCACTACTTTAAACTGAATGAGCCCCAAGCGTGCACAGGATGAGGATGAGTTAATCCTTTGTAGTGCATCCTCCCAGAGTCCGTCCGACAACTCAACCATCAACTCGCCTTCCCACCCGTTCTTAATTTTTGAAAGGTTTTGGTTTTCCAGAGACATAAGTTGAGAATATAATAGTGATATCAGTCCTTTTTTTGAGGATTCATATTTTCTACCTGTTAGATGAGGAAGGGCAACTGTAAATATTACATTTATTATGGGTTTATGTGAGGATTGTTTTAAGTTCACTTAAATAAAGTTGTTATATTTTTGAAGCCTAACAAATGTAAAATATTTGATAGCTGTCAATTACACTGTAATGTTGAATGGCTATAATTAATGTTAACATTGCATTACTCATTTGTATTAAGTCAAACCTTTACTTGCGTCGATGGTCATGCACATTTCATATCTGCAACAGTCGCTACCACTCATGTTGGGTTAATTTGGTAATCACTGTATGATCACTGAATGTGTGAATACTGAATAATTGTGGAATATTTATCAGACAGTCTTTTTGTACTGTTTTAGATTTTAAACAACTTTTCCTTTAGATTTTTGACCCGTAGGTTACATAAAAATATATTTGTAAATAAAAAAAAAATTCAGGGCAGAGGTGCCTGAAAATGGATACTAGTACTTTGATCTTTTTTTAAGTCCCAGATCACTGCTGGATGCTCTCACCGCCTTTGAACCGAGGGGACACTTCTCCTTCATGTTTGAGTGTGGGGTGTGTGTCCATCCACTCTGAGAACTCAAAAATCGATGCCCATGATAACTCAAAATGGCTGTCTAGGGGAACGAAAGCTTGTTCTGAATAGGCCTTTCAGTATAATTTTTAGATATGCTTTCAATTCCACTTGCATAGTGACTCAGCAGTCAGAGTGTTCCTGGCTTTAGAAATGAAAGAGGCTTTTTAAAAAAATGAATAGTGCGACATTGCATTAGGGAAGGGGCGGCCCGGCAATGCTCAGCGGTACTGTACTAGTCGGTTTGTACTAGAATCCCTCGGTACTCAGTTTGCACCTTATTCACAGAGCGGCAATGCCAGAAAAAGAAAAAGTACAGGACTTAAAGCTGCCTGTCATTCATTTCGTACATTTGGATTTGCTGACATCTGGTTGGTTGACATGTCTTTAGATAGTTTTTGAAGAGATGTGTGGTTTCGGTGATGGAAATATGGTCTAATTCGGTGGCACAAGTTAACAATGCGGCTAACATTGCTTACGACATTTTTAAAGCTGAAGTGTGTAATTTCTGCACCATTAGTGTCACCAAATGAAATTGGAAACATAATGGCTGATTTCAATCAGGCTTCTGAAACATTTCCTTCGTCTTCCAGAAAAACAGGTAGCCCCACCCCCAAACTCATTTTATAGGTTGAAGTGTGTCAGTTCTGTCCTATAGAGTGCAACAGTCCCCGCCCACTATTTCAGCAGCCTTGGTTACGGAAGTATTTTTTCTATAAATTTTTCCCATAGGGATTTTTAAAATATTTGTTTATAAACCAAACCAACCAGCTACGAGGTGAATCACAACATTATAAGCATTGATTTTAAGCAAAAACTTACAAAAAGACAAAAGTAGAAGACTGTGTACTTAATGGTGTTATTGAGGGAAATTAAAAACAAATTATTTCAAAGTTAAAATAAGAGAAGGATAAAAGCAATGATTTAAAGAAGGTGATTATATATAGAAACAATAGTTTGTGTGTATTGTCTAAACACATAAATGATTAATTAGTTTGAGAGCGTAGGGAGACTGACTCTGTTGCGTCTTTCGCAGAGCGATTCTCTGATTGCTGGAGATTCCTTTGCAGAATCATGGGTAATGTAGTTTTTCACCAGAATTTCCACTACTGAAAATTATTGTTTAAAAAATAATTGAAATAATGTGGGCTGATGGCTATACAGAAGCAAATACCATCTATTAACAACCTCATAGCTTATAGTAGTTATTTAATGGTTTTTAAGTTATTGTTAAAAATCAATTCCTCTATGGCAGATATGTCCATTCCTGCTCCTCGAGGGCCACTGTCCTGCAGTGTTTCTGTACGATCACACCACCGCCGACTTGAGCTTCCAAAGCGGCCGGAAGTCATTCATTTTCAATGGAAGCTAGCTTTTCTCAGCTGCAAGGAGCGTCAAATCCATCGGCGTCGAGTTTTGGGCGTTTTGAGCGTCAATCAGAAAGTTGAAAGAAGCTCAACTTTATGGTAATGAGCTGTGACGTGGTTCAGCGGCAAGCAGCGGCAAAACGCCAGCAACCAATCGGAATATAGACGTCCTTCGCGCTGGCTGATTCCGGAGAAACATACAATGTAAACTTTCGTTCCTACCAAAACATTAGTTCCGAGAAAATGGAAGAGAAGCTAATAATCGCCGTTGCTGGGTTTCCTACAGATTTCCTATCATTTATGACATGACGTTGTTTGCGTATAGCGCATTGCGTATAGCGCATATAGCATGAGCGCAACTTTTTTTCTTTTTTTTTAATACATTTTATTGGATACAGCGTTCAAACAATATTTGCAACATGATACAATATAAGTCTCCATTTTATGAATGAACAATTTCAGAATAAACAATTCTTCAAAACAAGTCATTTTATGGTTCCCTCCCCCACAACCCCCAACCCAATCCCGCCCTCCCTCGAGCGCAACTTTTATTTGAAATATTTACGAACGCTCGTTTTAAAGCAGGAATGCAATTGATTTGCTCACGGTGACACCGATTTGACCGCAAATAATAATAATAATAATATCTAACTATTATTTTTTTCCCGACCAAATGTGACCAAAACGGTTATAAAAATGCTGTCATTATAAAAGGTTTCTTCCATGTATTGCTTGTTTTTTTCTGTTTATTTCATTTCATGTTGTGACACTTCTATTCTCCCTGCAACGTCAGAGCGTTCAAAGCGTCCAAAGCGTCAACAAGCTTCCCCGTACTTTTTGACAAGCGTCCTTGACAGGGCGGCCAGAGCTTCTTTGACGCTCAAGTCGGCGGCGGTGTGAACGTACAGTTTAGCTCCAACCCCAATTAAACACACCTGAACCAGCGAATTATGGTCTTACTAGGCATACTAGAAACTTCCAAGCAAGTGTGTTGAGGTAAGTTGGAAATATACTTTGCAGGACAGCGGCCAACCAGGAGCAGGTTTGGACACCCCTGCCCTCAGGAAAAAAGGAATGGGTTTCCGGTACTTTTTCACCATCTTTTGTTGATCAAAAAACAGGTAGCTCCACCCCCAAACTCATGCCGTTTGCTGAGCCAGTGTTGCTCCCCAAAGCTACAGTGTTTACACTTTTGAGGGAAATGAACCTTTAAATGGGCTACTTATAGTTATTTCCACATGTTCAACTGGGAATGGAGAAAGTATTGAGCATCTGAAAAATGATGCACTTTGGGTTTAAGTGTGTGTAATTGTCTAATTAGGCTTGTTTTGAGTTGAGCAAATGTAGAGTTAGTTTTCCGTTCATGCCAACACCATGACGAACTGCTAATGAGTCCAGATGCTATATTTTAACGACCCATAAACTCTGTATCACAGCACCATTAAAGCCATAAAACACTGTTGTAAGAGGCCTCTCTACAGACACTGAGCTAGAAAATTCGAAATATTCAAAATGTTGTAGGATATAAAAACCCATCACTCTGTGAACTGCGTATGTACTGTAGCCGTTGAAATTCTTCACTTTAACAGCAGAAGCAGCCATGCTGGAGAGCTTTTAATAGATTGCCAGGACAAAATAAAAACCCTCTTTATTTCATTTATTCCTTTTCTCGCTTGTCCTGTCCATTTAAGTCATTTTCACTCACTTAAGTACTGTAATGGGAATTTTGGTGCAACTAATCAACTGTGACAGAAGGCTGAACAGCTTTAAATGTATTTGTTTATGTTGACCCATTGAGCAGGATATGCTGAACAGTGCGGTTTTGCTTATGAGCTCCATTTTATGAGGAAATAACGAACAGAAAGTATTACATGCCATATAATTTTAAATTGTGTAGCTCCTGTACTGTAGCAAAAAAAAAATGTTTTACTTAAAGTGATACTCCACCCTAAAATGAAAATTCTGTCATCATTTACTCACCCTCAAGTTGTTGCAAACCTGTATGAGTTTCCTTCTTCTGCTGAACACAAAGGAAGATATTTTGAAGAACGATTGGAACCAAACAGTTGTTTGGCACCATTGACTTCCATAGTAGAAAAAAAATACTATGGAAGTCAATGGTGCCAAAGTTCCAATCGTTCTTCAGAATAACTTCCTTTGTGTTCAGCAGAAGAAAGAAACCCATACAGGTTTGCAACAACTTGAGGGTGAGTAAATGATGACAGAATTTTCATTTTTGGGTGGAGTATCCCTTTAAGGAGCTTTGATTATATTACACTGCATAGTCGGCAAAGTCATTGTGAAGAAACGGCACTGCATAGCCTACAATTACAATATAAGACCCACAGCTCTAGTGACATTTAGGGGAGGTTTTCACAGTATTTATCCCTGCTTGGGGCCAAATTGTAGGGTTGAAGGGAAAAATAAGTATCATTATGTTATTTTCGGCACTAAAATGTTTGTGGTCCCATTAGGCTCACCACCCTCTGCTTCTCAAAACCAATAAGGAAAGTTAGTGTTGTCATTATCAATTATGCAGTACATGTTAGAGATTTTTCGAGTTAGACTTTAAAGTTATACAGATTAAAGCAACTTTATAAGATATTCACAATCCTTGTCTTATTGTTTTTTTTTATTTTTTATTTCTTATTATCAACAGAGCAATTTGACTAAATCAATAAATAAATATTGTGAACGACTCGGTTACTAACGTAACCTCGGTTCCCTGAGAGGAGGGAACGAGTATTGCGTAATAGCTTTACGCTATGGGAAAACTCCTTTTCTCGAGAAATATTGAAGTCTTTATGTAAAACGCATTGCAGCTGCACAGCATACAGCAATGAGCGAGGCAGCTCGGTCATTGGCTGTGCTGCGGCAACTTGCACGAACCAATGACGGGGCGACTCTGAACCCGCTTCCAATGAGCGTGCTTCACGCCCACGCGCGTCAGAGCCCGCCAAGATGGGCGTGGCCAAGGGCTATATATTGGGCGCCCCGTCGTCTGAGTTCTTTAGGTTCAATCGACTGAAGCAAACTGACCAAGCACAAGCACGGCAGATTACGCAATACTCGTTCCCTCCTCTCAGGGAACCGAGGTTACGTTAGTAACCGAGTCGTTCCCTTTCGAGAGGTTCCTCCTATTGCGTAATAGCTTTACGCTATGGGAACGCCATGTAAAACGCCGTGCGTGCTGACTTCGCTTCTATTAAGCCGGAGGCCGGAGCCTGAGCCTTTGAGCGAAGTAATTATCCAACGAGCCAGCCGAAGGCGGGTTTTATAAAGGACAACGTGGAACGGCCCGATGGGCGTCCAGAGACACACACAAGCACATTTTCATGTACTGTCATGTATGAAAAATCCTCCACATCAGTTTCAAAGATGTGATTCTATGAGGGAGGAGACAATGCTCAGCATGTACACACCCCAGCCTATGATAGCTAGACCGACAGTATGTTAGAATGCAATGAGGGGACCTGTAGGTTATAAAACCTGATAAATGTGGACGGTGAGGCCCAGCCTGCAGCCGCACAAATATCTTGAATGGGTATCCCACTCGACCACACCCACGAGGAGGCCATGCCTCTCGTAGAGTGAGCTCTGATGCCCAAGGGGCACTGAAGGCCCTTGGCTTCATAAGCCAGCGCTATAGCATCAACTATCCAGCGCGATATTCTTTGCTTTGACACAGCCAGACCTTTAGTGCGGCCGCCAAAGCATACGAACAACTGCTCTGTCTGTCTGAACAGGGCAGAGCGTTCCAAATATACTCTGAGTGCCCTGACCGGGCAGAGTAAATTAGCGTCACTTTCGTCTGCTGGGGACGATAGCGCGGCCAAAGATATCACCTGTGCTCTGAAAGGAGTAGAGAGCACCTTAGGAATATACCCGTGTTTTGGCCTGAGGACAACCCTGCTGTCGTTAGGTCCAAACTCCAGGCAGTTAGCGCTTGATGACAGCGCGTGCAGGTCGCCCACTCTCTTGACCGAGGCGAGAGCCAGCAAGAGAGCAGTTTTGAGCGAGAGCTGTTTAAGGTGCACAGTTCGGAGGGGTTCGAACGGGGCACGCTTAAGTGCGTCCAGGACCGTGGCCAGGTCCCAAATCGGCACCGAGGGGGGGCGTGGGGGATTCATCCTCCTGGCGCCCCTCAGGAAACGAACAACTAGGCAGTTTTTCCCTAGTGTGCGTCCTTCGACCGGTTCATGTGATGCCACTATGGCAGCCACATATACTTTGAGCGTGGAGGGGGTGCGGCCTGCCTCCAACAGCTCTTGTAAGAAAACGAGCACACTCGGCACTTCGCATGTCTCAGGATTCAGGTTCCTGGATTTACACCAGTCACTGAACACCTTCCATTTCTGGGCATATAAGCGCCTCGTAGAGGGCGCTCGCGCCTCAGTGATGGTTCTCAACACTCCACTGGGGAGGTTCCCGGGAATCCGTTGAGGGGCCACGCATGGAGGGCCCACAGATCGGGGCGGGGATGGAGGATCATCCCGTTGGCCTGCCTGAGGAGATCTAGCCTCAGTGGATTCGGCCATGGGGCAGATTGCGTCATTTGCATCAGTTCTGGAAACCACGTCTGGTTCTTCCAGAGTGGGGCTACCAGGAGCACTGCACATTTTTCCTCCCTGATCCGACTGATGACCTGAGGTAGCATCGCGACCGGAGGGAAGGCATACAGCGGTCGGCTCGGCCAGACTTGGGCGAGCGCGTCTGTGCTCTTTGAAAAGAAGAGAGGGCAGTGCGCATTTTCCTTGGAGGCAAAGAGGTCGACCTCTGCTCTGCCAAAGGTTTGCCATAACCACTGAATCGTCAGGGGGTGGAGAGACCATTCTCCTGGGAGAACTTTGTCTCTGGACAGCATGTCCGCTCCCTGGTTCAGAACACCTGGCACATGCGCCGCTCTCAGCGAGCGCAGGTTGCGCTGGGACCATAGTAGGAGCTCCCTGGCCATCGAGTGCAGGGAGCTCGATCTGAGTCCACCCTGACGATTTATATGCGAGACTACCGTCATGTTGTCCGTTCGGACTAGGACGTGCTCGTCCTTCAGGTACAGGAGCAGGGCTCTGAGAGCCAAAGCGACCGCTTTCAATTCCAGACAGTTTATATGTAGGCGCTTCTCCGGGTTTGACCACAAGCCGGAGACAGGCCTGCCCTCGTAAAGGGCCCCCCAACCTATTTTGGAGGCATCTGTCGTGATCATTTTTCTCCTTGTGTTCACGCCCAAACTCACGCCGGACTGATACCAGTCGACAGCTTTCCAGGGCGTCAGGGCTTTTATGCAGCCGTGATTTGCTCTGATTAAAAAGTGGCCCGAGCGCCATGCGTGAGTGGGGACACGGCTCTTGAGCCAGCGTTGGAGAGGACGCATGTGCAACAATCCTAGCTGGAGTACAGCTGATGCTGAGGCCATGAGACCGAGCATCCTCTGAAATCGCTTGACGGGGGCGCGCGCACCCGCTCTGAACGATGTTGCAAGGCGCCGAATAGTGAGCGCGCGCTCTGATGAGAGGCGTGCTGTCATCTGCACCGAGTCTAGCACTATTCCCAGAAAAGAAATATTCTGGCTGGGGGATAGCATGCTCTTTGCAAAATTGATTTTTAGACCTAGGCACTCTAGATGACTGATAATCCAAGACCTGTGTGTCACTAACTGGCTCTCTGATTGTGCTAGTATTAGCCAATCGTCGAGATAATTTAGTATTCGCACTCCCCGCTGTCTCAGGGGGGAAAGTGCTGCATCCATACATTTCGTAAATGTACGGGGTGCCAGTGACAGGCCGAATGGTAGTACTGTGTACTGGTATGACTGTCCCTCGAAAGCGAATCTCAGAAATGGCCTGTGATGAGGCGCTATTGGAATGTGAAAGTAAGCGTCTTTCAGATCCACTGACAGAAACCAATCCCCCGGGCGAACTTGCGCGAGGATATGCTTGGTTGTTAACATTCTGAACGAGCGAATCATTAAAGCTTTGTTCAGATGTCTGAGATCTATGATGGGGCGGAGACCGCCATCCTTTTTCGGGACGAGAAAATAGCGGCTGTAAAAACCTGCCTCGCTCATAGAGGGGGGCACTGTTTCTATAGCGCCTTTCTCTATCAGTTTGAGCATCTCGGTGCGTAGAACATGTGAAACATCTTTTCTCACTTTCGTCTCTACCACTGCTGTGAAGCGGGGCGGTCTGCGAGCGAATTGGAGCGAGTAACCGTGTTTTATTATGTTCAAAACCCATTTCGGCATGTCGGGGATATTTTCCCAAGCTTTCGCTCGCACAGATATGGGCTGAATGCTGGCCGGGGGCGTGTCGCAGTGACGTATGGCCCCCGCCAGCGAATCGTTCTGTGTAAATACCGAGCTCACAGCTGTCAGCGGCGCGGGCGCGCGCTGAGCAGCTTTGTTGAATGACGAGTGCAGGGGTGCGTGTGAGATTACAGGCACGCTCGCTGTAATGCTCACAGAGTGAGATGGGGAAATGTTTAACACTGTGTGTATAGTGCTTATGGGTGGGGGTGCATAGACTGTGGTAGGCACGCGCGCCACTTTCATAAAACTTCCCGCTCGTGGCGGGAGGTTTTTGGCCATATAAACAGTGTTTGTGAGATGGGGTGCGTGCATAACAGCGGGCACACGCGCTACTCTTATACAACTTCCCGCTTTTACTGGGGAAGTGTTTATAACTGTGGGAACAGTGCTTGTGTGTAGTGGTGCATACGTAACAGTTGGCACACAATCTACATTTATGAGGCGTCCAGCCTGAGCTGGGAAAACATTTGGCACTGAGTTTACAGTTTTGATATGTGGGAATGCGCACTTTGGTGTGGACACGTGACCCTTTAATGACACAGGCAGAAAATAGCTCTTTATGTGATTTCTGTGTGTCGCCGTAAAAACGGCGTTTGTTTGCAGGTGGGCGAGCTGTGTGGCTGGCACATTGGCTGCTGTATAGACATTTCCAGCCGCCTGTGAGGGGACTGGGTAATGCTTTAAACGTTTTGGAGAGAACGGTCCGGCTCTTGCGAGACACGCGCTCTCCCTTTTCCTCCCTGTAGCTAGGAGGACTTACGAGGCTCTGGGTTCAGCACAATCCTGGGCCGAGGTCCCCGTCGCTCGGGCGGCTGTTTCCTGTTGGCGGAGCGCGAGCGGCGTCGAAAATCCGTTTCAGGTTTGGGCTGAGAAACGGGGGGGCGCCGTCTTAGCTCGCTGCTGCTGAGGCGGCCGTTGGCGGCTCTGCGATGAGCTAGATCGCTTGGGCAGGAAGTGACGCATAGCCTGTGAGTCCTTACGGGCTTCGGTGAAGCGCTCGGCGAACTCCTTCACCGCTGGTCCAAACAGGCCGCTTTGGGAGATAGGCGCGTCGAGAAATGACGCCTTATCTGCATCCTTCATTTCTGTTAGCGTCAGCCACAGATGGCGCTCAAGGACAGTCAGGTTAGCCATAGCACGGCCGATGGATTGGGTGGTGGCTTTTGTAGCTCGCAGCGCTATGTCAGTGGCGCTGCGTAGGTCCTTAAATGCCTCAGGATCGGGTCCAGACTCGTCCATACTGCGGAGAAGTTTGGCTTGAAAAACCTGGAGGACAGCCATAGAGTGAAGCGCTGATGCAGCTTGGCCGGCGGCGGCGTATGCGCGACCGGCGAGAGCTGAAGTAGATCGGCAAGGCTTCGAGGGATGAGAAGCTTTAGCTTTCCATCCAGCGTTGGAGGGTGGACACAGATGATTGGCCACAGCTTCCTCGAGGGGCGGAGTCCCCTCATAGCCTCTTTCTTTCGCGCCGTCCACAGAGGAGAGCGACAAAGAAAAAGAAGGCTTCAGGCGAGCGGAGTGCGGGGCTTTCCACGACTTCGTGAGTTCGTCGTGAACTTCCGGGAAGAAGGGGGAGGGTCTTTGTCGAGGGGCCTGTCGGCGCCCCTGCAGGAACCACTCGTCCAGTCGGCTGCGGGCGGGTTCTTCCGGGGAAGACCAATCGAGCCCGAGGTCTTCCACGGCCTTAGAGAGAATGCGGATGATCTCAGAGTCCATGCTGGAGCCCGCGCTCGTGCCCGCTAATTTCGATGGCGCGGGGTCGAAGGACGAGCCCGGCCAATCGTCGGATGCAGCATCACAGGAAAAACTGTCATCCTTATCATCGTCATCCCCTGACGCGCCAAACGAGACGAGCCCCATCGCTCCGCTGGAGGGGTGCTGGTCCGCCTGTGTGAACTGGACTGGCGGCGGGGAGTCTTCGGGTGGTGGTGAAGCACGCGGGGATTGGCCCGGCGTGACATCACTGCAAACCGCGTGCTCCGGCGGCCTCTGTGAGCGGCGTTTTTTCTTTCGCGGCTCGACTAGAGGAGATGGCAGCACGGAAGAGGTGGGCACTTTCGCGGTGAAAACGGCGAAGCGAGGGCGCAGCTCGGTGAGGCCCAGGGCGTCACACTCGGGACATCCGCCTCGAGTAAGGGCAGCCTCTGCGTGGTCCGGTCCCAAGCAGCGGGCGCAGATGATGTGACGATCCCCGTCCTGAAGAGGGCCTCGACACGAGGCGCAGGAAGGCATTTGAAACAACGCCTTGGAAATTTGACTCTTTTAGAAAAAGTGTCGCGGGGGCGAACACTGATAGCTTTGTAAAAGGATATAGATGGTGCGCGCCGGATGGCTTAGCAGAAGGCGATCGAAGGCGGCTGAAGGCGCCGGCGTCCTCGAAGCAGTCCTGCTGTAGGCTTGTCGACGGCGGCGGCGAAAAGACTCCAACAAATCCGGAGGATCCAGCGAAGAGAAGGTTCTTTGCTGAAGGAGATTAAATCTAAAGAACTCAGACGACGGGGCGCCCAATATATAGCCCTTGGCCACGCCCATCTTGGCGGGCTCTGACGCGCGTGGGCGCGAAGCACGCTCATTGGAAGCGGGTTCAGAGTCGCCCCGTCATTGGTTCGTGCAAGTTGCCGCAGCACAGCCAATGACCGAGCTGCCTCGCTCATTGCTGTATGCTGTGCAGCTGCAATGCGTTTTACATAAAGACTTCAATATTTCTCGAGAAAAGGAGTTTTCCCATAGCGTGAAGCTATTACGCAATAGGAGGAACCTCTCGAAAGGGAACATTTTATTTCAGAATTTCTTAGTATTTGGTTTATTCCAAAGTGCCAAACTTGCTTATTTGGTTGGTTAGTGGCCTAGAAATAGTGCAGAATCTGAAATATTTCTCATAAAGTTTGTTTCATTTCTTTGTTTTAAATGTCTCAAAATTTGTCCCTTGTTTTATTTACAGGTTTGAAAATTACTTAAAATGCCTACTGGCATTTTCTGCTTCTTTTTTCTTTTTCTTTATTATTGCAATGCAGGTAATCTAGCCTTTATAAAAAAAAAAGCCTGAAAGCCTGATTTGGTGACCAAAAGCTTTTCTTTCTTTCTCACCCTAGAAAGTGACTTAAAGTGACTAGTCAGTCGACCATTGTTATAACCACCACTGCAGTTCAGTGAACATGACAGTAAAGGCACGTTCACACCAAGGACTATAACAATAATGATAAAGTTATAGTTACAAAATTCGTTCTAAATATAAAAGAATAGTCCACAACACAACTATAACAATAATAGCACAGAGAAACTATATCATTGGAATCACTTTCAGAATTAGAATGCAGTGCACCCCTTGTCTCCATTGGCTCTATCACAGTTCCCTACAATGGTGGAAATGGTTCACATCGAGGTCAGAATCAAGTCTCCAGGTGTCCTGCAGAATAGTAAGCTGTATCCCCCTGAACAAGTCTGGTGACATGTTGAAGGCCAGCCTCTTGTTATGAGATGTGCTCTGAGAAACACAGCAACCTTGCTAATAGAAGTGTTTTTTCCTGATATCCCACCCACTTATCAAAGGGCTTGAGTAGGGCTATTACTCTTCCTTAGTTGCCTCAGCTGATTGAATTCTGGGATTGCTTGCTCTCATTTTTTGCACAACAAAGCTAGCTGAAATGAAATGAAATGAAATGACGGTACACTAGCTTGATGTTCTTGCTTTTTGGGAAAAAATGCAGTCAGGCCTGACCATGTGTAGTGTAAGGAAGAGCACTTGTCATTTATTCAGAAAATGTAACCTAAAGATTTAAAATTTTGCCTCAAACAGCTTATGTGTGAATTAAATGTATTAAAAATAAACAATATTAAAAAATATATTTTTAAACTTAATCGAGAACTATGCCATTAAACTAAAAGTATAAGTCTGATCTTCCATTCGTAATGACCATAATTGTTGTGATGGCCTGTGATAAAATGTAACAGTAAATGAAAAAGCTCTGTAACACTTGCTAAAATCAATACAAAACATCCTCAAACACGAACACATCTTAAGATTATTAAAAATGGGTAATCTCGCGGTGAGAAAGTTAGTATGAAAAATACAAATTTTTATAAACTTTGAACCTCTAAGATACACAAAATGTAAGTGTAAAATCTACACTTGCATGTTTTAAATCATCCACACTTTAATATAATCCATTTTAATATTGCAGATATATGCAATTCTGTTCAAAAGTATTTGTTTTAAATATTTAATATTTTATTATAAATGATTAATTTTTAAATGAATACTTTAATTCAGGGTGGATGCATTAAATTTATCAACAGTGACAGTAAAGTAATTTTTAATATGTAACAAAAGATTTAAAGTAAATGCTGGTCTTTTAATGTAGAAAAACTGAAAACAGTATTTTAAATAATATTTTTCAATGGTATAGTTTTTATTGTATTTTTAATTTTTTTAAATGGTGAGCATAAAATACTTATTTCAAAAACATTCAAAATAATCTTACAGACAGCAAACATTTGAATGGTAGTGTATGATTTGATTTATTATAGATAAAATTGTGACCATAAATCTAAAAATTACAAAGGAAGACATTGTTACTGTCACGATCTTGGTGTGTTCTAGTCAAGACAGGACAATACACAGGAAAACGTCTCGGTTACATATGGTAACCCATGTTCCCTGAAAGAGGGAACGGAGACGTTTGTTGGAGGGATCCGACAGAAATAGGATCCCTACCAACACGCCATGTTGTTGGCCCTTCCAGTGCCCTGCATAAGTCTCACTTCTCTCCCTTTATTAGGGGCAGAAGCTTATGCGGGGAGTCCTGGCCACTGATGTTCCGCAAGACCCACTCAGTGAGAACATTGGATAACACTGGGAAAGCGTGCCCTTCCTAGGGGGAGGAGAACGCTGCGGAAGCCACGACCTGCCCGGAGGGAAATAACGTGAAGAATACACATATGGACTAGCCAAGCAGGGTAGTGCAACATATGGAAGTCTCTGGGGTGGTGCCAGCCTACTCCTAGGGGGGAAGCGCACCGCTCTGCCAAGGGAAAGACACTGGCTAGCCGACAGGGTAGCCGTACTGTGGAATTTACACATATGGGGTCACCGCAGGGACCGCTACATATGGACACCCAGACAGGTTCCTCAATGCATACGAAGGTTAGGCCTGGCGTCAGACGCTCCGCAACGTCTGACTGCCATAGGGGTGACGGAGGAAACTGTCTCCGGGGAACACACTGGAGCAAATAGACGCACGTATCTGGCCGACCAGGCGAGAATGGCGTAGCAAGCCGACACTTGAGCGGGTTCCCCGCGTTACAGGCCACTTGGGGCAAGTATAGTGGGCTAACTTCTGCTTGGAGACAGCCTTTCCCTTCTGCTGGCCTCCGTAACAGACGAAGAGCTGGTCTGAGGTCCTAAAGCTTTGCATTCTGTCCACGTATAACCGCAAGGAGCAGACGGGACAGAGAAAAGCCAGGGCTGGGTCTGCCTCCTCCGAGGGCAGCGCTTGCAGGTTCACTACCTGGTCTCTAAAGGGCGTGGTAGGAACCTTGGGCACATATCCGGGCCGAATTCTAGGCACGATTCGTCGACCGAAAACGCTTGCAGGTCCCCTACCCTCTTGATAGAAGCCAGCGCCGCCAGGAGCGCTGTCTTTAGTGACAGGATCTTTAGCTCTGCTGACTGCAGTGGTTCGAAGGGAGGTCTCTGCAGTGCGCTGAGCACCAGAGACAGGTCCCAAGAGGGTATAAAGGGGGGACGAGGCGGATTTAGTCTCCTTGCCCCCCTCAGGAACCTGACAATCAGGTCATGCTTTCCCAATGACTTACCTTCAACTGCATTGTGATGCGAGGCAATAGCGGCGACATGCATAAAGATGATAACCGACAGTGAACTGAACAAAACAGGAAGTATATATACACTGAAGCAAAAAAGGGAACTAAATAAGGCACAGGTGTAATTAATCAGAAACCAAGGAAACTAACAAGGGGATTAACAAGACTAAACAGAAAAGAAACACAAGAAATAGGCACATGAATGAAAACAATGAAATCTAACATACTGACAGTTACTTGGCTTGAAATGCTGTATGTTGCGGCTCAGTGGGTATATGAGGTCCCCGGTTCTTCCCCTTTCTATTTGGACTTTGCATGTTCTCTCTGTGTCAGCGTGGGTTTCCTCCGGGTGCTCCTGTTTCCCCCATAATCCAAAAACATGCAGTATTGGTGAACTGGAGTCGCTAAATTGTCTGTAGATATTGAATGTGTGTGTGTTGTGTGAGTCCCAAGCCATGTAATGGGGGGGCGGTTGAGGAAAGACTTGGCAACCTACCCTGGAAAAATCATTGCATATGGCGAGAGATAGCCCATATAATCACCAAGAGTCGGATACAGCTGAAATGGTTAATGAATGAATGAATTACAAATGCTACATTTAAATATTGCTGTTTTACTACATATCAGAGCAAGTGCTGCTTTTTTTACAGTAATGTACTGTTTTATTCATCATTTAGGCAAACCTGCAGCACATGATCCAAGTGTTTCTGTTCAGACTCTGCATAGTCCATTCAACTAAAATTTAATTGACCAGCAAAATGCTCTTGGGGTTTTTTGGGGTTTACAGACGCACATTCCCTGAGGCTGCATAATAGTCCATTACGTCTATGATTGAAAGACACAGCAGTAAAAACAATGTTGTGCATCATTCTCATTGTATACTGTTTTTGTGCCTCAGGCCCAGTGGGATGGTTTGACTGGACGGATAGTCCTTAACAAGACTGATGGTCTGCGGAAAGAGTTCAACTTAGACCTCATCAGCCTCAAGGAGGATGGCACGGCGAAGGTGAGTCAGCTCAGCTGGACCCTGAAGAGAGACTGCTGCTATCAGCAGAGTGAATGGAAACCTTGAGCCAAGTGTCTTAATGTATTTCGTGTATGGATTCAATTAAACTGAATATGTTGTTTTGAAAGCAGACATATTTATTAGCCAGATCATTTTTTGACCTTGTTGCTCTCATGCTGATTACACAACTCTTCAATTCTTTCTAAAAGCGAGTGGCTGATGGTGCAGCACGACCTACTAAATTATGGACAAAGGTTTGTTCCAGTCTTGGTTTCATTCCATGAGTTTGTGATTAAGACCTGTGGAGAGCTTGGATTTCCTTTCCTTCAGTAAACCAAGTGCCCTTTCATCGGCTTCCCTCTCCCTGCAGAAATCCCTTCACTTCCTTATCGAAAGAGATCGCTGCCAGTCACTTCAGCCAGAATGTCTTGCTGAGATGCATAATGTGTGCCAGTTTTAGTTATGAAAGTTAAATCACCTTCCTCAATATCCAGCACTGTAAAATACGTACTTTTTTCCACAATCCTTCGCGCCTCAGTAAGAAACGCATCTCCATAAAAGCCTGCTCAGGCGCGTAGAAAAATGTACATGAATCCACAGGCAGATATTTAGAGAGCAGCTCTAATCTACTTTCAAAGTTCATTTGAATAAGTCGCTCATTTCAGACTCATATGAGCTGTGTGACAAGTGCCATACATAAACATAGACTAGATTAGGCTTGTGTTAACAAAGGGTTTATCGAACAGAGAAAAAAGCAAGCCCTCCATCAAGCGGTTTCAATCTTTTACTGCTGACATCCTGTTTTAAAGGAGTCATGTCATACTTTTCTCTTATGTTATTTTTTTAAGATCCTGTATAATGTTAGTCAAATTGGTTTAATTTAATTTTTTAAGCTACTAATACTATCTCTCTGATCCTTAGAATTAGATGGGCTGCTTTTATTAAACATTATTTATTAAATAATAAATTCTTGTTGATTTCTGAAACGCTTTTATCTCATAAGATCAAGGATTATTTGATTCCTATAACGTATTTTTTAGTCTAAATAAGAGCTATGCTGTCAGGTAACCGGGTAATACCTTCTTTTGTGACATAAAATATCTGTCTGTCTGTCTGTCTGTCTGTCTGTCTGTCTGTATGTCTGTCTGTCTATCTGTCTATCTATCTATCTGTCTATCTATCTGTCTGTCTGTCTATCTATCTATCTATCTATCTATCTATCTATCTATCTATCTATCTATCTATCTATCTATCTATCTATCTATCTATCTATCTATCTATCTATCTATCTATCTATCTCAGTATTCATATCAAACTCAGGAGTAATACATTTAAAATAATCATAACCACAATATTATTTTAATTAGTTGTATACAATAATTTAACAAAATTATCTCTACAAACAAATAATACAAATATAAAACAAATAAATAAAAATAACAACAATAATAACAGTTATATAAAATCTTTACATTTGATATAAATTTGTAATGTTTTCCTAGGAGAAACTTTAAAAAAATACAACAATTTAGCCTGATGACATTGTGTCGTTTTTTTATAGAAGCTTTGACTTCTTAAAAGTGTAAAGCACTGTGAGGCTTCGAAATCTTCACATCTTTACACATTTTCCATCTACTTATGCTTCTTGTGTTCATATTTCATATTCATATTTGAAGTCCATTAACCGGAATAGCAGTGGAGATAACAGAAAAGCTTCATAAATTGCAGAAACGTTGGAAAGAACTTGTTTCTGCTTCATTGACCTAGAGAAATACAGCAGTATAAACCTACTTGTCCTCATCTTGAAATGTACACTGAATATTCTAGAGCTATATGCATAGATACATATACAGTATATATATATTTGTTTATCAAGTAGTAGATTACTAAAGGCTCACACTTTTATTTCAAGAGAACTATTTAACCTTCTGATATAGTGCACAGAACTTTACAAGTCATTTGTAGCATTTATGGTGTGATGTTGCATCCATATCAACATGTCTGATAACCATCGACCCTTTCTCATACTTCTTTTTGACCCTTTCTCATACCTCCATCTTTATATGTTGTGTTTTTTATTTATGACAACATCAATTCAACATGGCTAGCAAAAGTGGAAAGTAGTGCACTTAAGATGATATATTTATGAGCTTCTATTTTATTGGACAGATGTGTAACTCTAAAAAAAAATCTCTGAAAAGAAATATTGAGTGTTTATATTATTGTTGTTTTTTTCTTTGTGTTTTCATAATTCATGTACACAATTCATTCATAATTTGTAGAGCATGCATTAAATAGGAAAGCATTTTACTGGATTTTATTGAGCAGGGAAGGAGTGTTTTACAGTCAAAGGCATTCAGTGAATTAGGACTAGATTCTTTAATTTTCTTTCATTAGGTTTTTTCCTTTCCTTTCCTTTCCTGACCTATTTAATGAGTCTGCAGTGATGAAGTCCTTCTTTCACTGTCATTTCATGTGCTCAGAAACAGAGACTCATGTGCTTCATGCCTTGTCATTTCTATATTGTATTGTTAGATTGGAGTGTGGAACTCTTATACAGGCCTCAACCTGACTGAGGTAAAAGACAGTAAAAACATCACAGACTCTCTGGCTAACAGAACGCTTATCGTCACCACAATCCTGGTAAGAATCCAATCAGTTTTAAAACAAGTTATAATTCCATGTTATGTTAAAAATTCTTTTCAGGGATCACAATTATTTTTAGTTGGTCAGATTTGTATTTGCCTGTGAATAGTTTCACTGGCCCACCAAATGAACAAAGAAATATATACTAATATATATTTCCCATTTATTTTATTTTATTGTTATTCGCCATTACAGCTATAAATTCACTCAAACACTTCAAAAATTAGACTGCACACTTTGCAAAATGACTAATTTTGAGCAGTTCTTCTCAATTCATCTCATCTGACCAGCTAACTTTGCCTCTGTGACATCTGACCTACATGTGAATTTATCTTGTGAACAGGAAAACCCCTACGTTATGTATAAGAAGTCTGACAAGGCGCTATATGGGAACGATCGCTTTGAAGGCTACTGTCTAGATCTGCTAAAGGAGCTCTCCAACATCCTGGGATTCACCTATGAGGTCAAGCTGGTTTCTGATGGCAAATATGGAGCTCAGAATGACAAAGGCGAATGGAACGGCATGGTTCGGGAACTAATCGACCATGTGAGTGATCTCCCACAAAGGGTATTTTTTATCATCCAAATGCAGTCTTTGTAGATGATCTTCTGCCTTTCCACCTCATTATATTTCAGTTTATATCACACTATTTAGAGACTAGAACCAGACTGTCTTTGACAACTGATTAACCAAGATATTTCAGCTTGTAATGGATGTTTTTGTAACTTGGCTCCTCTCAGGCAATTTAGCAGTGCTGAGAATTATGTTTATTTACAGCAAGTGTAAGTAGTCCAAAAGTATTGATAGGAAGACTACAATTGTGTATTCAAAACATCAAGGTGCAGGTTCATTAAAAGTACTTCTACTTTAATGAGAAAGTTTTTTTCCAAGGACAAGGGCATTTGTGTTTTCATCTGGCTGTTTTATATCAATATTTTTTCTTAATACTTTGCCAACCCCTAGTGTCTTCATAACTCATTTATTTGTCAGTATGGTAGAAGTACAAAGTCTGACAATCTACAAAAGCTTTCTTTAGTTTAAATAAACTTCATAAAACAACAGGAAGCTTCAAACAGCCAGTCAGTTTTCACCAAAGCCCTGTTGTGGGATCCATCTCTGCAGGCGTCACTTGTTTCTATCTTAGTGATTGAACTCTAATATTAACTGCATCTATCTGCATTTTTTCCAGCAGTACAAGTTCCCATCGCCTTGTGTACCTCTTCTTGTCCCCTTAACCAGATAGCTGACCTGGCTGTGGCTCCGCTGACCATCACTTATGTCAGAGAGAAAGTTATCGACTTCTCCAAACCCTTCATGACCTTGGGCATCAGCATATTGTACCGAAAACCAAATGGCACCAATCCAGGTGTGTTCTCTTTCCTCAACCCCCTCACCCCGGATATCTGGATGTACGTGCTGCTGGCCTGTCTTGGAGTGAGCTGCGTGCTTTTTGTGATAGCCAGGTATGGATGAAACTTCTGCATCTTGGAAATATAGCAAAACAAATGTGCAGATTGGGTTTAAGATCTAGGAACACTGACCCAATTGTTCAAAAATGTCTTTCAGATGTTTTACAGTTTGACATAACATGAGGAGACACATTATCAGGCTGTCATTTGAAGAATATGGCTGTTATCTGCAGCTTAGGGAACATCGTACATCTCTCTTTGAAGCTTTCAAGAATTATTTTCACTCTCGACTTCACTCTCGACAGTCTGATTTAAAATATAAAGCTGTTTTGCAGATTGTGCCTACAGATATCAAGTTTTTTTGTGGGAGTGCATTTAAAGCAGTGTATTTTTCTCATGTTATATCATTGCTCTTGTGAGATGCCAGAATCAAAATGCTGATTTGATCTTGAAACAGATCAATAAGTAATAAACACAGCGCCCAGACTTTATTATATTGCTGTCGGATTATAGATTAATGATGTAAAAATTTCAGTCATGGTTGTCCAGATCCACTTTTTCCCCGAATGCATAATGCACTTTCTCAGTCGGTAATGTTTTGTATTTTGTATGAGTGAGCATAAGGTTGCGTCTGTATTTTAACCCAGTTCATAATCCTTAGCCCTGGGCAATTGTCCACATCTACCTAAAAAGAATATCAAGAGAGCTATGCTACCTCATCAGAGCCAGATGATTGATTGCTTCAATTAAAATGCAAATGGTCAATAAAAACGCTGTCCAGTCAGACTCTGTTAATGGACATCTGGTGGGGTCTCAGTGTTAGTGTGGTTCATGTGCACTAGGTGACCCATTTGTTGTCTGCTGGAGGCCTTTTAAACTGTGATCTTGAAATTTGGCACCTTTGATAGCAGACATACAGCAGTTTATAGAGTGAGCGTCTACACACCGTGAGGCATGACTAATGAGTCTTGTGACATGTTCTGATCAGGCGTCGATTCACCATGGGAGTTTTATAAATTACCCAATTCATGAGTGGTAAAATGGAGGATGTGTCTTTCAGACGCTCTTGTGTAATCATAATGTCTGTCAAACTGAAATTTCTACCAATTGTTTCCAGCACTGTAAAAGTGTAAAAAGTGAATGTCTTATTGCTACCGTATAGGGACTTTTATTGGTTTAGTCTATATAGTCTATAGTCAGGTTAATCTGGTCATCTTAAATACAGTAATAAGGTTTGTCAGTTGATAAAAATGTTTATACATTATACGATGTGGCAATTAATTAATCGTGGAAGACAAAAGCAATGAATAAGCATTACAACATGTTGACAAAAGGTACTTTATGGAATTATTTAGTTTAATATTTTTACTAACGAATCTTATAATTGTAATAATTAATACATAAATTAATTATTTTATTTTATAATTAATCACACTAAGTTTAATTATTAAATTGACACCCCTATAAATAATATTTTCTGTGAATTCTCACAGGAATAAAAACAGCTATTTAACATTACATGTGTTAAAACACAGAAGCAGAAAAAATCAATGAAAAAAAATTACAAGAACTTACAAGATCTTTTTTTATTATATTAATTATATTTTCAATAATTAAGTTTATCATTTGAATAATATAATGTTATACATAATCACACTAATTTTACATTAAATTGACAGACCTATAAATTATATTTTTTGTAAATTTTTACATGAATTAAATTAAAATGTTCATAAAGAAGCACATAAGTTTCTTTTCCAGCTCTCCCTTCGTTTTGCTAACTGGACAGATTAGAACACTGAAAAGTTTTCCCATAAAATGAGATGTTTATTAACCTTCGTTCCTAGCAGTTATTGATAGCCTGTTGGCAAGAAGAAAACATTTTTAGCTGTTCTTGTCAAATATGCAGCCTCTCAAACACAGTATTAATACTCAGTCTTCTGTGTTGTAAAGTCTGTTTTCTTTGATTCTCGACAGGTTCACACCGTATGAATGGTATAACCCTCACCCCTGCAACCCCTCATCTGAAGTGGTTCAGAACAACTTCACACTGTTGAATAGTTTATGGTTTGGTGTCGCAGCTCTAATGCGTCAAGGTATGTTACACACAACACTGCAAAAGTTCTGCGTTGTTTTAGCTGATAAAAAAACACTGAAACAAGTGCCATTTATTTAGATAAAGAAAAATGTCACAAGCACTGTGGTTGCTCTGCTACATCTGTTTTAGCTTGAGGGTAGTTGCCTTTATACATTCACCAACAATCACCCTGAGACCAGTTGGTTGAAATGAATAGAAATTTTTTATCCAGAAAAAGGAAAGTTGTTGTGTGGTTTGTTTTTGAATTTTTTTTTTTTTTTTTTTTTTTTTTGATTTCATTCAATTACATTCATACAGTAGGGCACAGTTCTAAGTCACAACCAGTAATTTAATTGATTTTTGTTCTGACTTGCAAACTTTTAGCTTGGTTTCCTCTGGTGTAATAGATGCTAGTGAGAAGAGGTCTGTAGGTTCCGCTACAGAAGGCATGAAACAAAATGGATGACCTGTCAGGTGTGCAGAAAAGTGTAAAACGCCAAGATCGTCTTTAATGAGCACAGGAGAACCAGACAAATCATTATGCAGCATAGTCTGACCTCAAGTTACAGAGAGATTTCTTCTGAAATATTAGATAAATCTTATTTACATCAGAGGGGCCATTCAGCCATGAAGATGGAAATTTGCAGAAAAGTGGAGTGCAGTTGCGGGCATTTCATGTCACTGGTGGATTTTAGGGTATTCCATTATGGTTAAAGCAGGTCATATTTATACTATGTGAGAAAAAAAGTCAGCATGAAATGAAAATTGACCCTATCTATTTTGTAAATGCATGTTATTAATCTTAGTGTGAACAAATCATCCACATACATTTTTTGTTTTGTTTTTTTTCCCGATCACAATATCTTCAGAAAAATATCTCTCTGATGACGTATGCTGGACTTATTTAGACCTCATAAAACCCAGCCTCATTCTTAAAATTGACAGCAAACTTGCAGTTTTGAGCGCACGTTCTCTACATCTCAATCCAATCAACAACTGATGGATATAACCAAGTCCTTTTATTTCAATTAATAATAATAGGAATATCTAAAAATTTCATTTGATAAATAACTAATGCTGATGTAGAATAGTGTGTTTACATAGAAAATATACATAGTCTTAATCAGCAAATAACAGGTTAATTCTAATTCCGTTCTAAGGGTTAGAGAGAGATAGTGGGAAATGGTCATGTAAAACTAGATTCGATTTGTTGGCACACAAAAAAAGCTTTGGCTATGATCAAAAAAGTGATAATTATTTACGACATGACCTCTTTAATATGATCAACAGGCTTTTTGAAACCCACACACATAGTGTTAATTGGGCTCATTTAGTTTGTATTCATCTTGTTTGGATATTTTTGTGTTGTGCTATGTGTTCACATTATTACCTACCACAGCTAAACCTCCTACATGAGGTTACTGAAATAACCTTGTTATCTTTTTTATCTCATCAATTAAAGCATGCAGGGTTTTACCAATTAGCCAACGGTAGAAAATGAGAACATAAAATCACAAAAAATAGTTTTTGTCCTTATGTTGACAGAACAATATTTTAAGATATTTTTATTGTTTGGGTTTTCATCAGCTGTCTAGATGATTTTCCTCTTCATTTTCTTCAATAAATAGATTGATATTCTTGTCTTGCAGTGTGATAATATCAGGGCTATGATTGACAGTTGTGTCCTCCCCATGCCATTTAAGAGTAAGACATAGGTCAGTAGTTAGCATTTAGCCATGCTAATTATCTGAGATTAGCAGCACAGCTTTTCCAAAGGAACAAACACACCTCATGGTGTCTGTCAATGAGCTGTTGCTCCCCAGGTGGCTAATGTAAAAGTGTTTGGTATCTTTCAAAAGGATTTATTAGCATGAACATTACTGAAAGGTCGAGATCATGCATTAGCTCTGCTAAAAAAAAACATTAAACAACCCTTGAACAGTTTTTACTGCTGGTTTTTAGCCAATTTAGCTAGCCAGACTAACTGACTAGTCCAACTAAATCCAAAACAAATTAGCCTGACCATCTTAAACACACTAAATTGGGTTAAACTGTTTTTTTTTGGTTTTTTTTTTTTGGTGTTGTCTTTTCAGTTAGCTACACTAATGCTAATAGAGCCATTTCGAAAATAATAAACACTATCTTTTACATTTAGCTATTTTCCTCCTTTTGAATTTAAAAGAAATATAGATCATAATACATAACCATTATCCACTCTTTACTCATGGCTGACTACTTTAAAGTACTACTTTTTTGCCGACTGCTTTGGTGGGTAATTACTGTTCTGTTGTTAGATATATTGCTTGGATCAAAGGTAATAATTTAGCTGGCAATTTTAAAGTTGCGCTCTATATGACACAAGACATACAAATGCACAGTACACACACTGTGAATTTGTGCTGTTCCAACTTCCAGCTACCTCAACTGGGCATCTATGCATGAAAGACGATCCATGCAGACTTCGATTCACTGGTCTGTCTTTCTAATTACAAAACGAACATATATGGGAGGATAACTTCCTATTAACTGATTAATATATCTTGATAGTACACCTAGTTTATCAGAGTGGTGACTTTGCTTATAAGGACAGATTCATAGACATATTCTGTTTTTCTTGGCTTTTCACAAGGATAAAGTACAGTTCTTATGATGGTTTCATTTTCTAGCGATCAAAGCCCTGAGTCATCCAGCCAGCCATAGTGAAAACCCTCAGTTAGAATAACACACATTAGATTTCTCATTTAGCTGAAGGTTAAAAGCTAGAGTCAGTGTGATGAGAGCAAACGTAATATGAGCCTTTGATAAAAAAAAATAAACCCATTTAGGTTGTCACAGCGAGCTTCACGCTGCTCATGGGGTCCTGGGTGACTCTCAGTCCCTTGTGTGTGGGGTTTTTTGAGGATGTGTGTGTGCTTGCTTGTGTATCAGGGTTGTTTTCTCAGAGGAGACAGTGCTTTAAAATATCAGAATAAAAACTTTAACAGTACAAAAGTAATACAAAACAAATATTGCGAAATAGTAGATGAAATGGTGTGTAAACCACTTTTGTAATGTAATACTGTTCAACAGATAAAGATTCATATAGAGGCAGCATCTCTTTCACTCAAGCTTATTCACTTAGAGGGGCCAAAAAATTGAGATGAAAAAAACTAACATAAGCTCAGATCAATCTGTTACAAAAAGACCTGTCCTATTTAAAAGAAAATAAGTTGATTCAAAGGTTTAATCCAATATTTGGCAATAACATAGCATAAAGAGAGAATTAAAAGTGTTTTTTTTAGGCCAGTCTTTTTTGACCAGGAACAAGGTCGAGAGAGAAAAAAGCACCAATATGATCTTACAGTTTCTGGGAAGGTGTTATACCCTGTGTGAGAAAAGTCATTACGTTTTAGTCCAACACGATAACATTAACAAGCATTTTCGGGGCAAAAAGTAAGTGTCAAGAATGTTTTGTGAAACCGGCCACTGGTTTCACCTTTCATGTTGTTGTTGCCGTCTGTGTACACAAAGATAATAATTTATAGTGGATGTAAGAATCAGTTTCTAGTAACTACAGGTGTCAAATGTGTTCATCACATTTGAAAATTGTATCTAATGTTATTTAATTGAAAACCAACCAAACTTTTTTTGTTAAATGTCATTTGCTTGTAAAGCTGTCTTTGTTTAAATGTCACTTGGTTATGAATTTTGTTATCTATTGCAATGACATTCAAACATTTTTCCAGCATGGCTTAAGTGTCCAAGTACTTTTTGGGGCCAGTGTTTTGCTAAGCTTTTGTTTATTTCAGGATCTGAGCTGATGCCTAAAGCTCTGTCCACCAGAATCGTGGGAGGGATTTGGTGGTTCTTCACTTTAATCATCATATCTTCATACACGGCCAACCTGGCTGCTTTCCTCACAGTGGAGAGAATGGACTCCCCAATCGATTCAGCTGACGATTTAGCCAAGCAGACTAGAATTGAATATGGTGCAGTGAGAGATGGCTCCACAATGACTTTCTTTAAGGTAACATGTTCTCATCTTGCACGCAGAATCGATGTGCCATAACACACCGTTCACATAAAAGCTACTAAAATACAGAAGGATCAGCCAGCCACAATCCAAACACTCAGCAAATTATCAATTTTACAAGAGGCTGCCTGCACAGAAGGAGCTGGAGCTTTTAGGAGTAAGTTTATTGGATTTCTGCTAGGAAGTAAAAAAAGGAGATCAATCATGTGTGTCTGTCTCATGATAAGATACAAACTAATAAAACGGATGCAGAGTCACACACAGATGAGTTTTGAGTTATGTTAACCAGAAAATTTCACATCCAATAAATGTCCCCTCATACTGAGAGGGGAATTCCATAAATAAATTGCACTAGATTGTGCGCTTATTTGCACAGGATGTCTGCATTGTTTTAGTGCCATTCACAAAAGAAATTATGCTAATCAGGTAGCAATGCAAACACAGTGCAAAATTTGTTCTAATGGAATTTGACGAAAATTCTGTTTGCATTCTCACCAATAACAGTTTTTTATGGTGTTTTGTCCACATAAATGATTACATATTGTGTATGTATTTTCACTATACTGTTCAAAAGGATGCATTTATTTGATTAAAAATGCAGTAATATTGTGAAACAACTGTTTTCTATTTGAATATTTTTTCAAATCTTTATTCCTTTGACGGCAAAGCTGAATTTTCAGCATTATTACTCCGGTATTCAGTGACACATGATCCTTCAGAAAACATTCTATTATGCTGATTTGGAGCTCAAGAAACATTTCTTATCAAAGAATGAAAAGTTGTGCTGGATAATATTTTAGTGGGAACTATTGGGACTATAGGAATGCTCCAATCAATCAGCCGCAGATCGTTATTGGCCGATAATCAAATTCACAAAACGATCGCAATGCCCCCGATGTGTATGTAAACAGTTTACAACAGAGGCTTCTGCGCCAACTTTCTGCTTTGTAACTTTGAGAAACATTAGTAAACCATAGTAAATTGCACATCTTTATTTAGAGCAGATTGTCTCGATTCAAACTAGCGCACACACAACATAACGTAGTGCATAGATCTTGAGAAAATACTCACGGAGTGACATTACATGCTGCTTGGCTAAAGCTATAGACCTTATGTGGCCCCGCTCCTTTTCAGCGCTGCGCTCGTTCAGTTCTGTATTCCGGTTTGTATTTCCACAGCATGAAGGGAAGATTTTACGGATTTATGAACGAACCGCTTGTTTTAAAATCTTCCCGGTCTACTGACATTTGTTATGACATCAAACATTACAATGCTCATGATAGCTTTCGTTAACTCTACAATAATTAAATCCACTTCACCAGCTTATTATTCTTCGACAGCAATGCCATAAAATCTTCCGTAAAAAATGGAAGTTCAAACACAAAATTCTAAAGATGGTTGCGTGCTTGTTTCTTTGGTTATGTGTGTGGGACTTCTGGGATGGAAACTGGATCTTGCGTATGGTGAGTAGGGTTGGGCAATATGGCAAAAATATTATATTACCATTTTTTTCAGGAAAATCACGATTTTATCACGATTCTTTTGCATGTTGGTTTTACTATTTTGCAAGTGACTGAGCATTACAGCCAAACTAATGTCCCTATTTTAAAAACAAACCTTACAAGGAAACAAAGTATAAAATAAAAAAGAATAGACTTTTTTTATTTCTCAATACAATTTTTATTTTATTTTGATTGCTTTGAAATATAATCATTAAAAATGCCTTCAGGATGTAAGGAGTTAACAGTGTCAGTCATCAGAGAGCTTACATATTACTTATATAAAGCTTGAATGATCGGGATTGGTATTGGCCAATCATGATGACAAGAAATCGGTAGTTGCTATTGGCTGCAAAAATCCTGATCGGAGCATCCCTAGAAACTATGATACAATTTTTAATGATTTTTTAAATTAATCTTTTTTAACATAAATTACTATCAGTTCTGATCAATTTAATGCATCCTTGCTGAGTGCATTAGAAGTGTTAGTAAATCTTACCACAAATAAATGTACTACAAGTACATTTTGGCACCTCAAAGTAATGTACAATATGAAAATGGATATTCATTTTGAAACTTGTAAAATATTATATTTAACAGTTATTAAATGATTAGTGTTTTTAAAAATGAACTTTACGTAAGCTTTGAATTACAGCAGATGTGATATAAAAGTAAAAAAAATGAGCATGTACAATCGAATGTAAAAAATTAAATGAAATATAACAATATAATATCCAAGATAAATATCGGATGAAGGTTTATGCACTAAAATACTGTACATGCAGTATAAGACATCACAGAGTCCTTGCTAATACCTCAAGTGTACACATTCACAAATCCGCCTGAATCCTACTGAACTCTATTTACCTCCACCAATCAGGCCATCTACAATTCCAGTAATTCCAATAATCCAGTGATCTATCTTATAAGTAAGATCCACACATGTGCACCATTCATCATTTAGAGAGAGAGAGAGAGAGAGAGAGAGAGAGAGAGAGAGAGAAAGACAAACGAGTTGCACAGAAGTGTGTACAGAGGCTGGTGAGGGCTTTATCCACCGATATTGAAGAGTATGATTACATCCGCGTGTATCTGGAAAAATACAGGCCTGTGGAGAACCAAGACAAATCGAATCAGCTGTGAGAGATTTAGCACACAGCTGCCCCATTTCTCCCTGCTGTCCTCTGACACACTCAGACGCAACATTTTACAACTTGTCCCCTTTTGACTCGGCCTAATGAGAGATCAGGGTGAACTTATCAGACTTGAAAAGCCTATTCCAGTAGCTGATGAAAGATCCGAAGAAAAGAACTTTCTAGAATGAACAGAAATATCGATCCAGGTGGCGTGACTCGTGACTTTAATGTCTTTAGTACTTTTTGAAGGCTAAATCAACTCTTTGAAACTCTTTCAGAAATCAAAAATATCAACGTATGAGAAGATGTGGGCGTTCATGAGCAGCAGGAAGAACACAGCCCTGGTGAAAAACAACAAGGAAGGGATTACAAGAGTCCTGACCACTGACTATGCCCTCCTCATGGAGTCCACCAGCATAGAGTACATCACACAGAGAAACTGTAACCTCACCCAGGTCGGAGGCCTGATCGACTCTAAGGGCTATGGAGTTGGCACTCCAATAGGTAATGGTGCCCCACATATCATCTGACAGGCTGTTGAGCCCTCTAACCATGACCTTACTTGCCTCAGGCAATAAACGTGGCATGTTTTTCAGTATGTACTGTTGAGAATTTATTATAAAAGGAAAGACACACACTACACAACCAATTGAGTTTGAGTTGCTTTGCTTGATTTAGTTCTGGCCTGATCATTTGCTGCATTCCATCCAAAGTCTGGATTTGATGTCTCCGATACATGTGTGGGGAAATATTATTAAAATATTTTAATTATATAAATTATTTTGTTATACAATTCATATATTTCTAGTATATGTCCCTATATTTTATATTTCCATAAATATTATTTATAAATCATTGCAGATTAAATTGCATTGACTTCAGTTTCATAAAATACATAAAATAAATATAGTATATATAAAATGTATTTATATTATTATATATATACAGATTACTATTGCATAATATATTGTATGTATGCAGACATTTCTATATAAAATATAAATGAAATTAAGTGTGTATATCTATATTGAATATTTATTAATTATTGTAGATTAAATTCTATTGACTTTATGTATATAAAATATGAATAATTTGGAACTTTTATTGCAATTTATTTTAAAATAGGTACGCAACCAACAATGATAAGCTCATTGTTATTATAATGTTATGATTAAAATTTAATAACAGATAAATGTTAATAAAAGGTAAAAGCAATAAAAAACAACATTTTTGAAGTCAATTTAGTAATCGAAACAACATACAGTATAAAAATTGGATATTCATTTTGAGATTTGCTAAAGATTAAAATGAACAGTTATGAAATATTCATGTTTTTAAATTAAATAAGTATCACAAAAGGTAACACTTTATTTTACAGCGTCGTTGTTATACGTTATACAACAGTAAATGCATAATTTCATGCACATATTCCTAATCCTAACCCTTAACCTATAGTATATTTTGTTTATATTTCTCAGCACATATATGTTTAATTACACTGTAACAAGGACACCTTAAAGTAAAGTGTAACCTCACTAAATTAAATAAAACTCTAATATAAAACTAAGATATATTGTGTGCATCCCTACTTTAAAATGATCGAAGTTGGAAGTTTAGCTTCAAGTGCTGTTCTATTGCACTTGTGTAGGACTCTTCTCTAAACTCAAACAACTGTGGTTGTTTGCAGGCTCACCCTACCGCGACAGGGTGACCATCGCCATCCTGCAGCTCCAGGAAGAGGGAAAGTTGCACATGATGAAGGAAAAATGGTGGCGAGGTAACGGATGCCCTGAGGAGGACAATAAAGAAGCCAGTGCCCTGGGTGTGGAGAACATCGGAGGCATCTTCATCGTGCTGGCCGCCGGTCTCGTGCTGTCCGTGTTTGTGGCCATCGGAGAGTTCATTTACAAGTCGCGCCAAAACAGCGATATTGAAGAGGTGAGTGGGAGGCAGGTAGAACGGCCCCGCGGGGTCCGAATCTTACAGGAGCTAATTACCTCACCGCTGTCACAGCCGAAATGAGCCATGTAAACACAAATGAGACACTTGCAGCAGCCCACTGGTCAGGAACCTGTCGCAGACTGATAGCACATGCTGTTTCTCCTGCTTGTTTTGCATGTCATACATACTTGTTTTGCCAAAGTACCAAAGTGACAAAAACTTAACCAATAAATGAGGAGCTCTTTTCCAAAACGCGATAAATCCATTTCAATAGTTTTCAGGAATTTTTTTTTTTTTACCTTGACCCACACATTTTGTGAATATTCAATTTAGCCTGTTAAAATGTTTTTTTCCCCTCAGTCTGAACATGTTGAACAATGATTATTAAATCAAACAACAATATTGTTGATGATAAATTCAAAGTAATTTATTTTTTTTTCAAAACGCTATAAATCCAAAAATGGATGATTTTGGCCACTTAATTAAGTTTTGTTTTGTAGAAAGTCTTTCTTTAAAGTGAATTTCGTTTTGTATAAATTGTATCTTAATTTTAATAATTTTTTCATCAACCAATTGCCTGGATTTAATAAATAAGAAGCAAATAGACAATATAATCATGACATGGAGGCGCCGGCGTGGTCACTTGCATTGCACGTGAACTGGTGCGCATCTCATCATTAACCGAAATTCAGCGTATGCCTCACAGAGTCATGAGAAATATATCTATATAGAAAGCTTGAAATGTCTTTAAACGAAACAATTAAAAACGAAAATAAATAGCACACTCTCTGATTATGTAATCCATTACATGCATTTCTCTCTAGGCGCGTTCACTACAGAGATGCTGATCGTCAATTTCATCTTTGCAGACACTGACACACAGAAAACAGTTGATTAAAAAAATAAAATAAAAATTTCGATTTTCGAACGATATTCGACTTTTGCTCCTTGATTGTCGAATGCCATTTTTGGCAGAAATTATAAACAGAAACCTTTGGCAGCAGCATCTACCCCAGGTGTAGGTCTCACTGGCTCATCAAGGCCATCAAAAGTGTTATCACCGTTTAAAGCACTCATTTTGAGGAATGAATGAACATAAACAAACCTCTGTTCAGCGTGCCGATGTTGGATTGCGTAGAACGCTCAATGAATTCTGATTTGTCGAGAGAGGATTTATCGCGTTTAGGCTAAAAATAGGTTTGGCGCTTATCGCGGTTTGGAAAAGAACTGCATCTTGCAGTACATTTTAAACAAGGAAATATAGCGATTTGGCATGAAACATTGATGGAGCAGTGAATAGGTTCAGAACACAGCAAAATGACATGACAAACTAATTGTTTTTTTAAATGGCGTTTATCGTGTTTTGGAAAAGAGCTCCTCAAATGTAAAATATGACAAAGTACTGCCATTCAACACAGTTTGGTAATTCAGGCAGTGTGATGTGAAGTGTAAAAGTTAATGCATTCATGCACAACAGCCATTAAATATGTCTGTAATGCATTGAAATTTTAATTGTTTAATTGGATCTATAGATCAAATCCAGATGGGATGTTTAACAAAAGTCAAGTCATTTGCACTCTTTAAATAGCAGAATTTGGTTATCGCTGAAATTTGACAAGTATTAAATATCAGATTTTCAGATTTTAAAAAGAAGGCCATTAGACAACTACAGTCATTTTGTTTGGGGGGAAATTTTTGCAAAGTAAATTGTATTGAATTTAGTTTCATTTAGAATATATCAAATATATTATAAATGACATGTATATATATATATATATATATATATATATATATATATATATATATATATTGCTTTGTAAATATTAATTATTAAATTACGTGTATATATTGATTATTTATTAATTATTGCAGAATAAATTGAATTGACCTCAGTTTTATATGAAATATATAAATGCACATATTTCTATATAAAATATAAATATAAAATTATGTGTGTATTTATATTGATTATTTTATTAATTAATGCAGATTACATTACATTAACTTGAATATATACATTCTTCTATAATTACAAAACAAAATAGATGATAAAATGAATCACAAAGCCCTAATTTAACTTAAAGTGTCACTTGAGTGACAACAGTTTGGTACGGATCCAATGCTAATGTACATTTGTTAGCTGAATGAATATTTTAGCATGATTTTTATTTTAGTTGCTTGTGAATGCTGCTTATATTTTTTTTATCATATTGATCATTTGCATGTTACTAATCTTGTCCTGCTTTTTGTCTTTCTGTTCTATTTTTTTTTATCATTGATCTGCATGCACAAGGCCTTCTGTTTCTTTTACGGAGTCCAATCCCGGCAGCTGCAAAGAAGCGATTCCATCTCCTCCACTGGCACGTCCTTATCAACAGATTTAGAGAGCGGGCGGCTCCTCGGGGATGACATATGTTCTTCGCGTTAGCCACACACTCTCGTATCTGTAAGGGCTGTGCGTTATTTAAAGAAATATAAACTCCTTTCCCTCATTTGCCCATCTACTGGTTACTTCCAAACCATCTTCCCAAACCCTTGACCTCAATCCAGCACCGATGCGGCTCAGAAATTTACTACGGTTTTCAAAGAGATGAAGAACACTTTCATTTTTTGTTGCACACCCTGTCTGCGGACAGATAAGAAATGGAGTGCTCTCAGAAACTTTTATATACTGGCAGAAGCCATTCGAAGCTAAATTTGAAGTGTGAACTCTCTACATTTGATGTCCTAAATTCTCCCTCTCATTTTCTCAGGGCTTTCTCAAAAGATCGACCCACACAGTGAGGGTAATAATAATTATAATGAGGGTTATGATAATCATTTGTGCTATAGCCCACTGATTCTTGAGTGCAGAGACAAAACAGGCTGCAATACAGAAAAAAGTTTGAGTAATGGAATTATTTTCGGTTAATCTAAAAGTTCCAGTGTCCATACAAAATATGTGCTTGCCATTTACTCAATATTGGTTAAGACTGTGAGAAAGAAAATGATGTGTGAAATATTTATAATTATTGACCAATCTAGCATTCACTTTAATAAATGAGACTACATGAGAGACGGTTTCAGCTCCTTCTATTGAATTGCTACTACAGTCAAACAGATATTACTGTGTGAACAAAACATAAATCATATTTTGATGTTCTAAATGCAGTATTTATTTTTCCAGTTTTGCTTGCTGCTAATGGAACCTGAAAATTACATTTGAGCTGGCATTTCATGGTCTTTATATTCAATATATTGTAGGGATGCACCAAAATTTCGCCTAACAAATATTTTCGACCGAAACAGCTATTTTCAGTTTCAGGCTGTAATGGTTTTGAAGAGGCCGAAATCAATGACCGGAGTTAAACATGTTAAACATGATGTCAGCTGTGTGGACACTAGCTTGACTAGATTGACAATATTCATTTCTTTATTTTAATCGGTAATATGGTTTCTTAAATCTAAAATCTTTTAGTCTGTGCTGTTTTCTGTTGATGCATTCATTTGATCCTGACATTTGTAGGGCGCCTACCATCCAGTAATTGCAAAAAGATTTTTAATATGAAGTAAAGTCTTCAATAAACTCATTAGTTAGCTAAAAACAATAACTTTTTTGCTAAATGTATGCACTGTATTATATTCATTCATATATATATATAAAATGCATTTATATAATTATTCTTGTTAAAGATAATATTAATGTATTAAATATTATTTATATTTAAGAATAAATAATAATCGGAATATAATTATAACATCAATGCATTAATTATATTTTTTATAATTATATTAAAAAATATTATTTTAAATATCATGTCTGTTTTTCATCTATGTAAAATATTGACTCTTATTACTTTAAAGGGGCAGGTGATTTTAGTGTAGTAGTGTAATGTCATAATTTTGATTATAAAAATAATATTGATAATGCAAAAAGTACATACATAAACTAACAACTGGTAAAGTTGTAGTATATGTTTTGTGCTATCTCAAGAATCAGTGAACTCCACTCATTCACTTCTTTTTTTATATAAACACCTGACACTGAGCATACAGTCATGAAACACCAATATCAGTCTCTGCAATGTAATTAACTTTAGCTGTATTTAGAAGAGAAAAGACATCGAGAGGAGAGTCTTCATTATGACTTGATTAAATATTGATGCACTCAAAAAGAAAGAACAATTAAAAAGTCTAAGATTACTGTGTCTGAAATTAGCCCACAGGATAACCACAATCAGCCGGGAGCTAATTCCCCCCTTTATCTGCCTCCCACATCCCAGCGGCATTTCTAGAGCTGTGGCCTTCATGCCTCCAACGTCTCATGACAGACAAGACCAGGACGTGCAGAATCCCTCGGAATCTGCATTATCACAATAGAAAACGGGCTACACAACCCAGTCATGTCTATTGTGTGTCTTTGCAAGTCAATCTCGTGAGAGTTTCATAGCATGAAAGTAACCATGTTGTCCCGACCCTATTCTCCACATCATTTCCTGTTGTTTTCACACTATCCTAATATGACTAAAGGCCCTGATATACTTCAAGCGAAATCAAAGAACTGGTGTGACGTAATTTCGAACAAAATCAGACCAAAACGAAGTTCGTTTGAAGTTCGTTACTGGAGTTTGAAACAGCTTGCCTAGCGAACTTTCCGGAAAAGTTAACTCCAGCTGGTAAACACCTTATACTACCATTAGTCCAAGATAGGTGTGTGCTGAGGCTCCGCCTTTTTGACATGGAAATCTTCTCCGGGGATGAATCCGAAATCGCCCCCATACCCTCAAATATGGCATTATTTGAGGGGACAACCATTTTTAGTGGTGTCCGAAACCATAGTGGATGTAACCGAGTGCACTCATTCTATCCAACATTGCACCGCAATAAAGAGTGTACAGCCGATGTACACTCAACATCTGTCCGAATTCGCTCACTCGTTTTTATTCACTCCTTCAAGTGAACCGTATTATTGGACTAACATAAGGAATAGTGATTGAGGGTTTAGGGGTCGATTTCTGATTCCGCCCATTTCATTTCGTCTGTTCAGTCAATCAAGGTCAAATGCGAGTTAAAACATGAACACAACGGAGGTCTGCTTTAAAGTAGAAATTGGGGTTGTAGGTGTAATAGTAAGAGACACTCACACTTTTGTTTTTTCATGTGTAATACTGTAAAGCTGCTAGTTTTAAAGCAATCTATTGTATAAAGTGCTATATAAACCTGACGTGACTGGAGTGCCGAGTTGCATAGCTCTTGCAAACATCCACATCACTATTATCAGATGCTTTCTTAACGGCTGTTTTCTCATCACTGTCATTTTTGTTGTGTAATGCTCGCAGCACATATTTACATCCAAGCGCCGCTCTCAGCAGTGTGGGCGTCGTCGGATGTTTGCTAATTGTATACTGCTGAAAAGGCATTTCGAACATTTCTGTTTACCCCTAAGTGAAGAACATAAAAGAACTTTGATGTGAATATATCAGGGCCTGAAAATAGAATCATAAACAATAGATGAAACAGCTGTTTGCAGTGAATTTGACACTATATGCATCAAATCTAGTTGAATAGCTGAAGTGGACACTGTTAGATTGTGTGTTTGTGTGTGTATGTAAGTGTGCCTGTGTGTATGCATGTGTGTGTAGAGACTCATGCAAGCCCTCGTGTTCTTTTTTGACAGTGTGTCTCTTTCAGTGCGGTGATGGAAGACCTGGGCATATCCCTCAGGTGCCACAAGGCCTTGAGGAAGAGAGGCAGACACAGAGGAAGAGCAGGCCTGTCTGGAGTCTTATGTAACCCCAAACGCATCTCGAGGAAAGAGACAGTGGCCTAGATCCACCTCCAACAGCCGCGCGGGGAGCAACTCTGCTTTTGACGTACCTGTCCGTTAAATGAATCTCTGAGGCTGTTTGATTTTTTTTTCCATTGAAAGTTGTTTATGTGCTTTCTAATTATGAATTTGCAAGTTTTTATACGAGTATTACGTGGATTGTGTTCGTTTTGTGTCAGCTACACAGATCTTGGTAATAGCTTGAGTTGAAAATGAAAGGAATCATTTTGAGATATTTATGAACGTACAAGCACATTGCATAAAACGGTAGCATTTTCTTGTGCTGTCCTCGATTTAATAAATAAAAGTGTACATTTTACACAAACTTGAGGAATTTTATCTTCCAGTGGTTCTTTGTTCAGTGACGCAGGTTCTATTAATTGCACTGTTATATAACAGTATGCTTCTGATGCGTGACGGTTCCAAAGGGAATTTAAGTTGGATGTTAATGCATGGATGTTTCTCCATTACTTTGTTCCCATTTTGACCCTAACAATTCAAGACGTTCTGCCTGCTACACACAAACCGCCAGCCTCAGGGGACTGACCGAAGTATTCTCCCTCAAACCGAGGCGCAATCAAGGCGAGTTCAAAGGTCAGCCTCTGCTTCAAAAAGCTACCTGCTCCATGACCCAGACAAATTACTCTCTGAAGATTAAAAAAGATTAAAGATCAGACGTGTCTTAATGCATATCAGAAAATGCACTGAAAGATAAGACGCTCTGAGATGCAGGCGATCTTCTTGATTCGATTTTTTGCGCTACGGATGAATTTGCTCGAAACAAAGTGTGCCCGAAAGTGTGTGTGTGTGTGTATATATACAGAAAATATTATGGATATGCTAGTGGTGTCCCTTTCAACCCTATGTAAATCAGGTTAGGTTATACATATATAGGTCAGCCATGTCCGGACCAGAAAGACAATGCAAGTCTTGCTCGGTTTTGGCCTTGGAGAAATGTAGACATGAAAGATGTTTTGTGGTGTTTGTGAGTCTGGACATGTGAGGGGAAGCTTGTGGGCTATTGGCAAACGTATAGAAATTCTAGAGCTTCAGAGAGACAGAGGGCCATTCACACTTAAGAAGAAAAGGACTGCTCTGAGCTGCTTGGGCCTGGCAGTTTGTTTCAAAGGCCTCCGACTTCACTGAACACATGTGATGGCCATTGAAAACGACTTACATGGAGTCCTTGCTTAAAAGCAGGAGCTATTATCATGTAGAAGCTTATTTTTATTTGATTTAAATTATGATATTAACACAACAATATAAGTGAAAATACATCTATTTATCTATCTATCTGTCTGTCTATCTATCAGATGATTTACCTGTATGTCCGTCTGTCTGTCTGTCTATCTATCTATATATGTGTGTGTGTGTGTGTGTGTGTGTGTGTGTGTGTATGTATGTCTGTCAGCACTGAAGCCTGGAGTAATGTCTTCTGAAAATTCAGCTTTGCTATCACGGAAATATATTATATTTTTTCTTAATATTAAAATAGAGCAGTTATTTTATATTGTAAATTTGTTTCACAATATTCCTTTTACAGTATTTTTGATCAAATAAATGCATCTATATGCATTAATACATCTACTGATCCTAATTTATTAAAGTCAGCATGAAAATGAAAATTCACCCTATGAAATAGAATTTTCTAATTGTCTTATTGTGAACACTAATCCGAGCATTTATTATTATTTTTAATTGATTTTTTGGACCCGTACAGTTTATCAAAACGCCTGACGTATGCAGGACTTCTCCAATCATTTATTCGGCTTAAACCCCGTCACTGCACGCTCACATTCATCTGCCTCCACTTTAAAGTTAATAAATAATACAAAACTAATTCATTTGAATAAATTATACAATTGTTATAATGTTAATGTTATGTAAATGAAGAGAAGAGAATCACCTTAACCTCATGAATAATTTGTTTGCTAGATTTAGATCAAGTATCAGTACAGCGTAACAACATGTCACTCATAGCTAAAGGTCAGATTGATGTCCTCTGATAACAGATGCGATCAGTTTTAATAAACAAACCTTGCGGATCTGATCCGAGTGCTATAAGAGCCTCTGTGATGATTAATAGGAGCATCACATGAGAACAGAGCCTATCTGTCTGTCAGAGTATGGTGTCACTTTCACACTAATGACAAATCAGTCTTGTGCTTTATGTTTTTATGTTAATGGGTGCCATTTAGGACAACAACAGTGCTTTTAAGCTATCTTTTTTTCTTTGTTTCTGTCGTGTGAAGCCTGCATTTGGAATCGTATAATCTGACAAACGGATTAAATGAATTTTGAAAGCTTTAGTTTCAAAGAGAGGGGGAAACTTCTGAGTCACATTGACCTGTTACTTCACTGACAGGTCTGCTCCGACTCTGTCTGTTAAACAGCTCTGTTGGACCTATGGGACGGGGTGTATGTCAAAGCAAACACTGAACGTGTTTTTTTCAAGCAAAGTTGAGAGAGAGAAAGACATCAGGTTGTTCCCCAGCGTAATGCGTAAACTCGGTATGCTGGCTGAACTCTTGTCAAAACCATGACAATGGGGCACATTCACTTAATCGTTGAGTTAACATTTGGCCTGTGCCAATACCCACACTTGCGGTCTTTGCACTTGGCCACGTGTCTGTTTACATGAGTGTGCGTATAACTTGATTACCTGATGGGACACAGACACTTACAACATACTGTTGTAAAAATGCAATAGCTTTATCTACACATTTTGATTTAAAATAAACTTTAAAATATCTGTTCAGTCGCTATGTAACAAACAACATTTAATTGTGTACATGCTTCTAATCAAGTGATAAAAAACATTTGCAAATGTTTTAGAAAATAAAATCTCTGCTGCACCAATAACTTTTACAACACGTTTTACGTTATATATAATTTCTAATTAATTTAACTTACTCTGGAAAGTCTTCCGAGACATGTCGTGAACAAAATGAACGATTGGATACGCCTAGCCTCAAATACTGCTCCGAAACGGTATTAGAAATAGTGTGTGTTTAGGCTGCGTCCCAAAGCAGAAAACTGCTGCCTTCAGAGGACGCATTTCGAGAAGGCATCCGGGCACTTCCGAATCCAATGTTAGCTTCACTTCCTGTCTCCTAAATTACCTTCATCTGATCAATTTCTTGAAGGCAGCATAGATGCATCCTTCACTGCCTTTGATATCCCACAATCCTGTGCATGCATGCCATTCCATGACAGTTGAGCTAAAAAAAACAAATATGGCGTAAGAAAGTTGTAGTTGTTGGTTAGTTTGTGTGTAAATGTACATCTTTGACCAACTTTTTCCACATTTGATGTTATTTCTAGCAAGAAATGACTATTATAGTATTCGTTTAGTTACTAAAGCGCACTGTTTTGTTGTAGACCATTAAACTGTTACGCTACCTCAGAATCCTGTCTGATATCAGTCTCGCAGTGGTGGACGAAGTACACATACCATGTACTTGAGTAAAAGTAAAGATACTCAAGGTAAAATATTACTCAAGTAAAAGTAGAAGTGCTGCCTTTAAACATTCACTTGAGTAAAAGTACAAAAGTATTTGCCTTCAAATGTACTTAAGTATCCAAGTACTTTGATTTTTTTTATGGCTATAATGTCCTATTATAATTTGTCACAAGACTCTTGCTTAACTCAGTCTAAGTGAAGACTAATGTCACTCTTGGCACACAATCTATTAATGAAATGACATTAATTAATATATACTGTATTCAGGGGCGTAGAATTTAGTAGGGACGCTAGGGACGTGTCCCTACCAATATCCAGTGACACTGATATATCCCTAGCAATAATTTCGATCAAAACTTAAAATATATTTATATATTGATGTCCCCGTCCCCACCAATTTCAAAATCAAACCTACGCCACAGCTATATATATATATATATATATATATATATATATATATATATATATATATATATATATATATATATATATATTTGAATTGAATTAATTTTTTTGTGTGTTTAATTTTGGAGGGAAGGGAACTGTTCCCATAAGGTATAAAACATTTACAGTATTTACTGTATATATTTTTCTCCAGCGCCTATGGTCATAATTATTAACATCTTAATGTTATGATACATTCTCATAAACCTGCACAACGCCATTAAATATATATATATATATATATATATATATATATATATATATATATATATATATATATATATACACACACACACACACACACACACACACACATACAGTACATATATATATAGTATATATATATATATATATATATATATATATATATATATATATTTTAATTGAATTAATTTTTTTGTGTGTTTAATTTTGGAGGGAAGGGAACTGTTCCCATAAGGTATAACACATTTACAGTATTTACTGTATATATTTTTCTCCAGCGCCTATGGTCATAATTATTAACATCTTAATGTTATGATACATTCTCATAAACCTGCACAACGCCATTAAATATATATATATATATATATATATATATATATATATATATATATATATATATACACACATATACACACACACACACACATATATATATATATATATTCTATATTCTATGTTATGGGAGATATTTGAGTTTGAAATGTAGTGGAGTAGTAAAAGTCTCCAAAAATGTAAATACTTGAGTAAAGTACAGATGCGCAAAAAAGCTACTTAAGTACAGTAACGAATTACATTTACTTCATTACTGTCCACCACTGTCTCGTGAGGTATACCTTTGTATACCTCATTTATTGGATTTGAGGCAACAAGTCAGCTGCCAGATGCCTGTAATGGCCTGTAAATGATTGATTTATTCTTTAATTCATTCATTCAGTGTGCAAACTACTTAAATCTGCATAATTTCGAGATAGATTTTTAGAAAGCCTGCATTATACATTTGTTAACAATTGACCAATAATTTGCCTAGATTGTTAGATGAAAAAAAAAAAAAGTTTTCAAAGATAGAGTAACTTGTTCAATTTTGATGTATGATTATGAAGAAAAAAAAAATTCCAGTAACATGCACTGATCATATACAAGACCAATTTTGATTTTTCATGTTGAATTTATCCTAGACCAACATAAAACTTCTTCTACTACTACTACTGCATAAACCATAAACCAAAAAAAAAAAAAAAATCTTCATCAGGGTACCTCAGAAACAGATTACCCCAATGATTCAGACTGGAATTTCCATTGAAGTACGGATGTTAATAGTATGCACCTGCTGTCTGACATTACTCCAGATGCATGCAGTATGCTATTGGGTTGTTTTATCTCAGCATGAGATGTCCATTCAAGCCTTTATAATAATACACTGTCCCTGTTACCCAGTGCTCAGCACACACATACACATCTGGCTGTGATAAGGCCATCCTGTCTACATGTGTGTGACATAGACTTTGAATGAGGGCTGCAGGTGCAGGGTTTCTCTAACGCGCATTAAGCCATGGGAGATGACATGCAAAGTCCAAGACAAGCCCTCTATTAGAACTAATGACTGCCCTTTTATGCCAAATAACAGTCACTTTTGTGTGAGAGGCAAGCATACACTGATTAGACAGCAGTGGTCTTTGTATTATGGGACATCAACCAATAGATTCACACTGTATAGTTGAGGGGCAGTTAGTTAAAAACAAGTTAATGTCTTTCTTGTAATCAGGTGAATTGAATTGGAATGTGACCAATTTGGTTTTAAAGGGATAGTTCACCAGAAATTGAATGTTTGAATGTCTTTTTTTTTTTTTAAATTTTATCATCATATACCCTATTTCTAAATCTGGATCGGAATAGTAAAGAATTGAACAGTTCTGATTCTGCAGTTCCATTTTATCTAAATTCAATCCAATAATTGGCCTAACACTATGTGTAAATAAATATTATTTCATTCATTATTATTTATTAAATATAGCCTACTGACAAAATGTGTATCTTTAACTACACATGAAAAACCAGTTCGTTTGATTCAGAACGACTCAGTCTTTCTATGGGGAATCAGACTTCACTGGTTGGTCTGTTTGTTACTTCGAATTTTTAATTTTTTATTCGTTCGAAAATCGAACTTCACCGACTCATTCAAGAGTCATTCGCTATAAACAACACTGCACAGAGGGTTTTGTGCTGTAATGTGAATTCAGTGACAGTGTTGCTGTATTTTTGTATGGTGTTCCTTCAAATGCGTTTTGTTGTTGTTATTGTGTTCTTTTGTCTGTCTGTATGCATCACAGGGATTTAGTGACCATAGGTTTCACGCTCCATAACTTGAAAAAAAGAAAATAGCACCATATTAGGCAACGTTTCTAACAACTTTGTCATTATGTTAAAAAAAAAGAATCTCAGCTCAGGTCCCGTTTGTGCATTAGCATATTCAATCATGGTCGTGTCATGTCAGGTTTTCTTTACGAAAAAGTTGCCGTGCAAAACGAAAAACTTAGTTGTAGGCTAATCTAGTTGTGTAGAGGCTACTCAAAGTTAACTGTTACTCTTAAACTATACTTATAGTTTACTTTTATACACTAAAAAGTGGGCCAATTTAGTCCCAAGTAGTATTGAAACAGTAGCCTACACTTACAAGTATACTTCTAGAACATTGATATTAGTATACTTACTAAGTATCTACATTAAGTCTACTTAAAATATACTTGAACTTTATAATAAAATTAACCTGAAGTTTCCTTTTGTCTATTTTAAATGCTTGATAGCCACTCGTTGCAGTCTGCTTTCATTGTATAGAAAAAGGCAGCTTGGACATTTTGTTCACCATCTTCTCTTGTGTTACATGGAATGTGTTTAGAACAGTGAAGTAGACTCATCATTTTCTTTTTGAACTTTAGTTTCTTATGAGTATTTTTATATTCAATATTTCTATATGCATTGTGACATTTATTGTGGAACTTTTTAATATTACGTTTTTGATTTAGCTTCTTGTTGATATTTTGCAGAAACAGATCTCATCAAGACACCCAAGGTCAAGAGACAAAAGTCAGAGGTTGTGTTAGTGGGTGCTGTTATCCTTTTTAGATATTCAGCATCCTGGTAAATTATTCCCTCAGTCTTGACCAAGGTGTTTCAGAAGATCAAGATATCCGTGTACAGAAATACCATAGACTGTATAAAAAAAAAAAAAACTTTTTTTTTTTTAAAACCTGTTCTTAACGCCCAAAACCATGGAAATGATGCTTATTTTAAAACACAGCAAACTATTGTGACTCGCATACCTAGCGAATATCATCGTATCTCTGCACTGTGTAGTGCATCAGTGATTAAGAGCTTTTATTCAAATCCACACAGATGGCATAATATTACTGTGCTGCTGAATGTAATGATGTTTACTGCCAGCTTGTTTTTTTTTTCTTGTTTTTTTTTTCTTTTTAGTATTTTGATTAATTCTGGGATTCAGTTTAGACCGCCGTAATACTGTTTTCCCTGTCCCTAATCTGCTAACCTCATAAACTCTTAATCAAAACCTCCAAGCCGTTTTTTTTTGTCTTCTATACTCTATATTGTAATCTTGAATGAATGAGGTCACAGATTACGTGCATGTGCCATTCTTCCTGTCACCGCTGATCTTACCTGAAACTCCTCTCAGAACAGTGAGGGATTTAGGAAGGATGCAACTGTCCTTTTCTGAAGACCTCTTCTTTCTTTGATGTCTTATCGTAAGCTTCATGAGCACAACCCAGGCGCAAAGCATCAGTTGTCTTTTTGAAACAGACCACAGCATGAAATTTTGCCCATCACAATTTACTCGCCCTTATATCTGTCAAAATCTGTATAACTTTTTCTTCCGAAGATTACAAAAGAAGATTTTCCCATACAATGACTAGCTACAATTCTCTGTCCACTTTCATTGAAAAGAACAGCCTGGACGTTCTGCTAAACATCTTCTTTGGTGTTCCACAGCGTAAACAAAGTCCAATGGGCAATGGTTCTTTATATTTATTTTATCGTTTTTTTGGAGGATGAACTGTCCCTTTAAGAAAGAGAAGATTTAAATCCACGTGTCCCTCAGAGGGATTTGTGTTTGTATGTTGAATGAATAAATTTACAGAATCACACATCCAGCTCACCTATTTCACTCAGATTTTTATTCTTTGATTATTAGGATGTTTTACCCATTATGTTGCTTTTCTGACTATAATGTGACGATTAATATGCTGTTTATTGCACAATGAATGCTGTGTTTGAATAGTGAGAGACTGAGTTGTGTTGTCTTTTTTTTTTGACTATCATGTGACAATTAATATGCTATTGCACAATGAATGCTGTGTTTGAATAGGGAAATACCTAAAAGAATCCGTTTTCTGATGGTCCTTTCCTTTGTCATATGAAGATCAATTATGTCCGATGGCTGTCTGTCTGGGTGCAGAAAGTGATGATCATGGCAGATTAACCCAAGGGAACAGACACACACAAACACGAACATACTGTTTTGTGGCTGACAGTCGGTAAGAATATCCATCAAAGTGATTGAAATGATGAAAAATGCCTCACAGCCTGTCATTTTACCGCGCCCATTCTTAGTTCTGCGAGAACAGACATTGTTATATGAAATAATTTCACGAATTTATCTTCAAGCTGTCCTTGTTTAGACTGGAGCCTGTTTACATATTACAGACGCAACTATTATAGACGCTGTAATTATGATAGTTTATCAAGCATGAAGGGATGCAAATATTAAACTTTGTCTGGTTGGCTTCTGCCATCTGTTGGTACAAATGTATAACTGCAAATAATGAAACCGTCATGTAAACTCGAGGATTCCCAAACTTTTGTCTCAGCCAAACCCATTTAACCTAAAATATTTACTTGAAGTATCTGTACATTTGTAAAGTTAATATTTTGAAAATTTAACTGCAAATATGCATGATGAGGTTTCTCTGATGTCAGTTAATGGTCATATGACAATGACAGGTAGACAATAAAGTATTTTATGTACTTTTATATTAATATTTATTCATACAATATTTAATAAAACATTTTAGTCAGTGTTTTGTTTTTATTTAGAAAATTATTATGATTTAATGAGTGTTATTTTAGTATTTATATGCAATTATAGTATTTATTATTTTGAATTATTTTGAATTTTAGTTGACATTTTGTGCTGTTCTTTTGTCATTTTTATTAGTTTCTGGGGGTTTTTATATTTATATTTAGCTTACATGTTTTTAAAAAAATAATTAACTACTAAAATAATAAAAAGTTAATGTAGTTTACATTTTTCATCTAATATATATATACACTCACCGGCCACTTTATTAGGTACCCCATGCTAGTAACGGGTTGGACCCCCTTTTGCCTTCAGAACTGCCTCAATTCTTCCTGGCATAGATTCAACAAGGTGCTGGAAGCATTCCTCAGGGAGTTTGGTCCATATTGACATGATGGCATCACACAGTTGCCGCAGATTTGTCGGCTGCACATCCATGATGCGAATCTCCCGTTCCACCACATCCCAAAGATGCTCTATTGGGTTGAGATCTGGTGACTGTGGAGGCCATTTTAGTACAGTGAACTCATTGTCATGTTCAAGAAACCAATTTGAAATGATTAGAGCTTTGTGACATGGTGGAAGTAGCCATCAGAGGATGGGTACATGGTGGCCATAAAGGGATGGACATGGTCAGAAACAATGCTCAGGTAGGCCGTGGCATTTAAACGATGCCCAATTGGCACTAAGGGGCCTAAAGTGTGCCAGGAAAACATCCCCCACACCATTACAGCACCACCACCAGCCTGCACAGTGGTAACAAGGCATGATGGATCCATGTTCTCATTCTGTTTACGCCAAATTCTGACTCTAACATCTGAATGTCTCAACAGAAATCGAGACTCATCAGACCAGGCAACATTTTTCCAGTCTTCAACTGTTCAATTTTGGTGAGCTCTTGCAAATTGTAGCCTCTTTTTCCTATTTGTAGTGGAGATGAGTGGTACCCGGTGGAGTCTTCTGCTGTTGTAGCCCATCAGCCTCAAGGTTGTGCGTGTTGTGGCTTCACAAATGCTTTGCTGCATACCTCGGTTGTAACGAGTGGTTATTTCAGTCACTGTTGCCCTTCTATCAGCTCGAACCAGTCTGGCCATTCTCCTCTGACCTCTGGCATCAACAAGGCATTTCCGCCCACAGAACTGCCGCTCACTGGATGTTTTTTCTTTTTCGGACCATTCTCTGTAAACCCTAGAGATGGTTGTGCGTGAAAATCCCAGTAGATTAGCAGTTTCTGAAATACTCAGACCAGCCCTTCTGGCACCAACAATCATGCCACGTTCAAAGTCACTCAAATCAACTTTCTTCCCCATACTGATGCTCGGTTTGAACTGCAGGAGATTGTCTTGACCATGTCTACATGCCTAAATGCACTGAGTTGCCGCCATGTGATTGGCTGCTTAGAAATTAAGTGTTAACGAGCAGTTGGACAGGTGTACCTAATAAAGTGGGCGGTGAGTGTATATATATATATGCTTTATTTAAATTAAAAATGATTTGTAATATTTTTATAATAGTTTTAGTTAACAATAAAAATAAATAAATTCAATTATTATTTTTATTAACTCCCGAACCCCAGTTTTGGAAACCCTGATGTACAATAGCTCATCCTTTAGATACTGTGAAGCATAAAAAAAATAAAAAATAAACAAGCTAATCAGAAGGAAACCAAGTCTATTTCAAATATACACATTTTCATAATTTATTAAGCTTTCAGTGTCTTAAGAGAGAATAATTTGGTCCCAAGCAAGATGTTAGAGCACAATAATCAAAATAGAATCACATTACATTTAAAAAGAAGAAATTGTTTTGCTTACAAATGACCGTTGGATTTTGGAACTGATGGAAAAAAAAGTTCAATTACATAAAATCAGCATTAGTGAAACTACAGTAAGTGCAGTTCTGAACACCTGAGAGTTTGATCCCAGATTCACTAGTCTCTTTTCTAAAGTTTCCAGACTTAAAAGAGTGGCACAGTTTCAGCAAAAACAGATGACAGCACAAAAATAGTCCAATAGCATTATGTCCCCTGAGAAGAAGAAAAGGTTTTATTGGTGAGGTTTGTTGTGTTGTGAGTCCAAAAATGATCCTGGCTGATTGATTCTATGAGGATGTTCAGGGACATGTGTTAGTTAAAGGAATACTTCATTAAACACTGACCAATACAAACTGAATGCTAATGCTTAAAGGGTTTGAGTAATACAAAAAGGTGTGTGTATATATATATATATATATATACACACACACACACACAAGACGTACGACCTACAATCAGTCGAGGACAGTAGTGATGTCCCGTTTGTTAAATGCATCTTCAGTGAGACGGTTTAAGATGTAAAAAATCCTTCCGTGATTTTCTGTGGTCCTTCCTTCAACCAACACATCTAATTTTGCTGTTTGTTTGTTTCATGCTTGCTGCTGAGAAGATCTGTGCTGAGTTTCACCATTGAACGACACTCACTTTTGTCAAAAGCCGAGGCGTCAGGTGGACAGGTGTGTGACTGAGCTTCTACGACCCCCAGAGGTAACAGGTTCTGTGAGCTTGATCGTGCTACGGTGTTTTCCATTGAGGAATGAACTGGTGGTTTGGCTCCAGAGCAACAGGTGTGCGTGGAAAGGTCTGAAGCCTGGGCCGTGTGTGAGTCAGGGGAGGAGCACAGGAAAGCAGACAGAGGGCAGTCCGGAGAGGAATATTTGGCCAGCACCTGTAGCTGCTCAGGTTTGAGGGAGGCTTCAGCACAGACCCTCTCGTACAGGCCTGAGTAACTCTGCCAGGTCTTCAACTTCATCTGATTCAGCTTTATCCTTTCTACTGTCAGCTTCTCTCGCTCGCTCCTCTGCAGAGAACAAAAACAAACAGATATATCCATTAAAAATAATGTAAGATTTATCCATTTGAATTGCATATACACTTTCACTGGATTGCACAATTTTAACATCAACAATTTTTTTTTAAATATTGTGATGCATATTTGTTAGTCATGCATACATGAAACAGGTTACCTCATTACCTATTTGATCTTAATTAAATAGTCATATATTCAAAAAACATTTATTCAAATATGTCTTAGAATCAGCATAAAACATTGTGAAATCAATTACATTTATTCAGTTCAAATAAAGCTGTGGCACAAGCAATATTCAGGTAGGTAAAATGTATGAAATTGAAACAAATTGGATTTATTGATGATATATTTATATACCTGGCTGGTTATCCATTCAGTTCAGTTTATAACATTCAGTTTATTAGTACTAGTATTAATTTGACCTGTTTCATGTATGTATGACTGACAAATATGCATAACATTAAGTTCATTAGTCTGTTCATGTGTTAAACTGTAATCCTAATGGTTGGAAATTGTATATGCAATTCAAATACATAAATCTTAAAATTAGACATAAATATTTGTAGGTGGATCTGTATAATCTCACAAAAACCTCTGAAGGTCATATTTAACCCAAAAATCAAATAATAACAAATCATATTTTTCTTAAAGAAAATAATAAATATATGTATATTTTAATTATATTTCAGCATCTTTCCCCCCTAAATTATCATTAACAAATAATAAATAAAATTCTACTTAAAATATTTATACATTATCATTGTATTATCATTTTATTTTATTTTGTATTTTTAACTAATGAAACAATATTTTATCTTACAAAACCCTGTTGATTTTTTTTTATTTAAACCCTTAAAATAGTTTTGTATTTTCTTTAATAACAATAAAATCCCCAAATTGGGGTGAAATGTAATCACATTTTTGTGGAAGTCACTAAAATAGCAGCTGTAGATCAAAACTTTCATCCTGAATGAGGTATTTGAGGTGCTAGTGTACAGTTATGACCTTTGAGCCTTCAGGGATTACTTCGGATACTCACCAGTTTCTCGATTTCACACTCCAGGTTGTGTATGCAGTCAAGTTTCCGCTTGCGGCAGCGACGGGCTGCAATCCGGTTTTTGCTCCGTCTGCGGATGTCATGCACAACATCGAGCTGCTCCCGTGTCAAGCACTGCTGCTTCAGCATCTGCTGGAAGTCGTTCCTGCTCAGAGACACGATCTGATCCACAGAGAGCGGCAGCGCCATCTGGAGTGAAAGAACAGAAATGCTTCACAACTGTAGTCAACATCAACTAAACAAATATGTCAGATTCCAGGTCTGTTTATATTTGAAACACTATAATGTTAACTTTCCTCGATATTTAGAGAGTAAAAGATTGGGTTAGAGAGTAAAAGAATGGGTTAATGCTTTCATTAAGGTCCTCATTCAGGACGTTTGTGGACTTTTGACTTCACTGCAAGTCTGACTAGTCATTATCAGGTGTGCAAAGTAGGTACATTCCAGCCTGCTCAAAAGGCACTGAACAGGGCAAAGTCCAACATGCATTAACAAATAGAAAAACTCTTACCACAGGTGCCAGGTTCTTGCTTACTATGGAAGCTTGTTTCGGACACAGAATAAAAAAAGGGTCATTGCGACTTTTTATCTCACAATTCAGACTTTTTTCTCTCGCAATTACGAGTTTGCATCTCGCAATTCGGACTTTATAACTCTCAACGGAGAGTTATAAAATCAGAATTGTGAGATTTAAACTCGCAATTCTGAGAAACTTTTCTGAGAAAAACAGTCAGAATTGTGAGTTATAAAGTCAGAATTGTGAAAGAAAATTTAGAATTGCCGATTATAAAGTCTGAATTGCGAGATATAAACTCGCAATTGCGAGAAAGAAGTCAGAATTGTGAGATTTAAACTCACAATTGTGAGATAAAAAGTCGCAATTATCTTTTAAAATGTTTTATTCTGTGGCGGAAACAAGCTTCCATAGCTTACTGCTCCACCACCAACTGTTTTATTTTTATTTATTTTTTTTTTATTCGCTTGACCAATATTTTTTCTAATATTGACCCAATTGCAGGTATGCTGACAAATGGCACCATTTGGAGGGTCTCTAAAGAAAATCAGCCAACAATGCTATTAACAAGTGAAGTTCTAATGACATGTATGGCTGGCTAATTATTCAACTTAAAAATAATAATAACAGCAACTCATACTGGAAGAAATGCAAAAAATAAAATAAATTTGCAACCATTTTGATTTTAAAACAACTTTGGATAAATATAAAGACATTAATAATAATAATTATTATTATTATTTTAATATTATATTTATATTAAATGTAATTCATTTAATTTTTTTAATTAATTAAATCAATATTAATCATTATTATCCTCATTATTATTAAAATGCTTTTAATAACAACAACAAAATATTAATTATTATTATTAATTATTATTATTAATTTAAAAATATAATTGTATTTTCATCAAATATTCATAATCTTCATCATATCCGTTTTAATAAAGCAATATATCAATCTCTATTCATGTTCCATCTATAAAGTACGTCTGACGTTTTTTTTTTTTTTATGTTTTGGAAGTTTTATCACTTAATGTAATACACACCTCTCCTCAACAAACTGCACAAATTGAGATAAGGGTTTGTTCAGATCAATGAAGCACCTCTAGTGGCAATGGTACGGCTTTTCCACTTTGTGGTACGACGCAAAGTGGGTGGGATTATAGACTGATCGTTATAGTTTCTGCTCCTCGGCAACCAACGAGAGGAACGTCTGCACTTCGTCCACTGACCACTTTTTTCTTTCTTTTTTCTTCAAGCAAGTCAAGCAAGTAGTTTTAAAACATGTGCTACAGCGGTGGCTGTTACTGGCTATTTAAATCTAGCGGGTTTGATGTCTCGCAAATACAATAGGCTTGTTTGAGATGCGCCTTGCCTCGCCTGAAATGTAGTCGAGAGTAGGCGGCTGCAGTGAGAGGAGGAGTGAAAAAAGCGCAGGCAAGCCGGACAGATCGCTCTTCTCGCAGTGGATCTGACACGAGATCAAAGGCGGATATCGCGGGATTCACACTCGTGCACGGTGTTGCTAATAAACTGGATGTATTTTAAGTTTTGTTGCTTGAATATGAAAATAAATATAATGAACAAGACACCCAAAGTACTTATTTAATTCCATTTTAAATAGGCCTATATGTTTATGAATCATTTTTTTTCTTTACAGATATGTGTTTTTTTTTTTTTTAATTTTTTTTTTTTAAATTACATCACATAGATCGCACTGTCAGAGAGTTTGGGGATATCCACACATAATCTATACACATAAAACATGATATCAGAGTTTTAAAATCAAACATTTTAAAAGAGAACAATACATCACGGTTGTTTAAACCTATGAGCATTAAGCTGTGCCGTCAGCAAGTCGTTTCCCATCATGCTTTTGATCAGCGCAGTCGGTGGAGAGCAACTGCGCGCGACTGCAGAATCCGACACGTGCGCCTTGCGTTCGCGAGAGTTTTTTGACACACGTCAGCATGACATCAGAGCAAGGCGGACCGCACTCGGACACATTTCTAACCGGCATGCATCTCGCGCTGATCACCGGTGATCGGTTCTGCGCAGATTTTGCTCATCTCAAACAAGCCTATTGATGCTGGTAGTGACGATTCCGTCTGACCAATCAGTGATCTGCCATGTTTTCACGTCACATTTTAGTATCGGTAAGGTACTAGGGCTGTCAACGAATATTCTAAATTCGAATATATATTCGAATAGTTTTAAAAAACAGAAATTCGAAGGTGAAAATTTATATTCGAATCATGTGGAAAAACACAAGCGCGGTAGCAGAGGCGCGGCTGTCTGCTTTGCGAGTGGCAAAATTCTGAAGCTTAAAATGTAAAACGCATTTTCCAGCTGCACAGCTAGCACAGTGAGTGTCTGGCTCACTCATTGGCTGTGCTGCGGCAACTGCATATCCAATGGCACGGGCGCCTCCATTGTGTGCGCCAATGAGCTAGCATTACATCAGACACGTCAGAGCCCGCCAAGGGGGCGTGGCCAGACGCCCTCGAAATAGCCATAGTAGCAGGCTAGCTAGCAGCAGTTTACCCATGAGTTTACCACAGCACAGCTCGCTCGGAGCGTTCAATGTCGGTTCTATATACTGTAAAACTTCAATTAATGTTAATAATATTTGTTTCAATCACCGAATGAAGCCTGCTATATTTAGGACAAGAGTCGCGACCTTACATTGCTTGCACAAAACTCTTGATCAGCACTCAACATTTGTTTATTGTTGTTCATTTAAACCGTTATGCGCAGAGAGCGTGAGGGCGAGCGAGAGAGAGAGAGAGAGAGAGAGAGAGAGAGAGAGAGAGAGAGAGAGAGAGAGAGAGAGAGAGAGAGAGAGAGAGAGAGAGAGAGTGCCTGCGAGTGCGAGCGAGAGTAAGGTCTGCGGTCTTGGCCATTAGTTGATTTACTTGGTTTTGTGTAAGTTAATACGTTGTCAAATATGTTTAAACTTAAATAAACTACCTATACATGTAGTTGTGTCTCTTTGTATTCATTTGTCCTGTTATTGACGTAATGCGCGTCATTGACAAAATGCGCAACCAGATATTCGAATAGTTCGAATATATGTGTTTTTTTTAGAGGGAATATTCGAACGTCATTTTTGACAGCCCTATAAGGTACGCTTGGAACCTCAACAGAGGTGGTACCATTTAAACTTTAAATTTAAAATGAAGGCGAAGCACTGCTACTTGGGCGGAGTGATAACCGCAGCACTAGAGACGCGCTCTCTGCTCCTCACCACAGCGCGTCTCAGGTGCTGCGGTTATCACTCCGCCCAAGTAGCAGTGCTTCGCCTTCAGAGAATATAGTTCCCAGTATTTATACGGTTAAAATATGTCTGTCTCATGTGACTTTGTTTTTTGTACACTCTGTGACTATACAAATCACAACATGTAAATAGGAAAATGTTTGCGTTATTTTGTCACTTATTTAGATTAGTATGCTAGCTGCAACCATTTACATCCAGTCTTTGTGCTAAGCTAGGCTAGCGGTGGGTGCGTCAAACAGACTTATAGCACGCACGGAGATGAAAAAAGTATGTATGGACTTATCTAACTCTGGGGGATAAGGTGAATAGGCTAAAGTCCCAAAAAGTCGGAGTGTTCCTTTAAAGCGAGCTGAAGCGAGCCATACCGTACCGTACCATGCAGTGGAAAAGCGCCACAAAGTGAGCCGTACCGAGCCGAGCCGTACCGTACCATGCAGTGGAAAAGCGCCAAAGCGTGCCGTACCGAACCGTGCCGTACCGTACCGTACCATGCAGTGGAAAAGCGCCAAAGCGTGCCGTACCGAACCGTGCCGTACCGTACCATGCAGTGGAAAAGCGCCATAATAAATACAACCAGTCCTCACCTCACACACTCGTTCACTGCTGTAAGACTCACTGTCCCCCTCTGTGTCAAAACTATCAGAGTCCTCGCCTGATTGGTTGGAGGGTAAGTACGGACTGCCCTGGGACGTGGATCCCCCCTCTCCATCATGTAGTTGAGCACCCACTGCGCCAAAGCTCTGCATAAATGGACACTCTAATGCTCTGGAATCCAGGTACCAGCTTTTCAGACAATTTGAGGGTTTCTCCACCAAGCCCAGACCAGAGGGAGACGCCTGACAAGAATCCGGCCAGAATGTAAGCTGCTTGGCCACCTCGATTTCCTCTGTGCTCCTCTGTTCATTGCTTTGGTTATCTCTGAGCTCCATGTATGTTCTCTCGGCATCATCTATTCCTGAGCGAGGGGACATTCCCCGTTTAGACAAGTCTCCTGAGTCACAAATGGAATGTGCCGACTCGTTGCAGGTTGGAAAGGATGGCTGGCCAGTGCAAGGACCAGGATTCAGAGGACAAAATTCAGGATGAAGAGAATCTTCATCTTCATCTGTTTTATTGCATGAAAATATCTCCTTGCAGTCTCCATTGCTTGAGCAAGGAAGGTTGTTTAAAGGACAGTCGTCATCTGTCTTGTCAAGGGACATGGGTGTCGAGTCGCAGACATCCAGACAGGATCGCTCCTTCCCGCAAGCTATTTGAAACTTCCGGTATTTCGGGCACAGGAAGGAGTAATCTGTGTCTTTCCCACTGTAACAGCTTTTTGCGACATCCTCAATGGCCACCGACTGAGGGCAAGATGGCTCTTTGGCTTTAAGCTGAGACTGTGAGGGTTGAAGTAATGATTTATCTTCATCAATAGCATCGTCCTTGTTAATCAAGCTCAATTCAGCCCCTCGGGATTTGCAGCATTTGGTTTTACAGCACTTCTTCTGGACTTTTGATGTGCTTCTGCTGCTGTCAAAGAACTTGGGGAGAAGGAAGTCAAAGCAGGCTTTGTCCAAGTTCTTGAAACCAAGAACCGAAGCACAGTTACGAATTTCCAGCACGTTCTCTTTGGTAAAGATGAGTTTTGAGGTGTAGGCAAAATCCAGCAAGGGTTCAAACCCCTCTGAGGTAACCTTAAGATGGAAAAAAAAGCAATAGATTTTAAATCAAATGCATGAAAATCTGCCTTTTCTTTCCATCACACCTCATATAAACACTGAGGAATTAAATATTTCTGCCACAATGTTGAGCCAAAGATCACATGAACTTCCTCCTTGAACAATTCAGACCTTTAATTATGTTGTTACCTCATCAGGAAGGTTGATGACAATCCCTTCAGGTGTATGACTGGACACACGAGCGCTGAAGTAATCACTGCAGGATGCCAGAACTGCCCGGTGGGCCCGGAAGCTCTGGGTCTCCGCCACGATAGTCACATCACACAGAAGATCTTTCTTCCTCTGCTCATTCAGACATTGCAGAACGTAGGAACTGTGCACAGATGACTGGAAGGTGAACTTAAACAACTTTGAGCTTTCCATCGACATGTTGATCTGTATGGTAAAAACATAAAGAATAGATTTACATGTGCTCAATTCAAGGAAACTGTCAAGTGTATACTAAAATGATTCGCAACATGACAAATAGACTGAGATAACTCATTCATTTGGCATATAAATCAGGCATCACACCGTTTGACCAATGGATTTCAATTTCCTATTATTGGATAACGATTTTTCTAAATCATTTTATGGATGTTGCATATATATATATATTCACTATAGAGAAGATTTTCATGTTGTGAACACAATTTTAAAATCCCCTGTGATTTTCAAACACCTTTTAGTGTGCAACAGTTGGCCATCCACTTTTTTAGCGAATTTGGTTCCAGAAGTATTTTCATTAAAGGGTTATAAGCCATGATCCAAAACAACCAGCTATGAGTTGAGTCACAACATTACAAACCTTTATTTGAAGAAAAAAAAAACTATTTGAAAATCGTACAGAAATACAAAGTACAAGGCTATGTACTTTAATGAGTAAAAGAACTACAATCTCATGACAATCAAATTTAAAAATAAATGGATAAATATAAAACTATTGATCTAAACTGTGTATTCATTATCAGTATATTTTACGTTTATTGCAAAATATGCACATATACACAAATATTTAAGTAGTTTGAGAGCATAGGAAGTGGGTGGGCGCTTTTTTTGATTACCTGATTGGTGGATATTTTTTGCAGAATCATGGTAATGTAGTTTTTCAACCAGAATTCCACTGTTGAACACGATTATTTAAAAATAAGTTGAAATAATGTGGACTGTTGGCTTTAACCATTGCCATTGGTTAACAACCTCATAGCTCACAATAGGTCCAAGTCAGCTAAAGGTTATAAATTAAAAAGAAAATGAATGGGGTTTACTTATGGAATTCAGAGTAGCACTAACGACTCTGTTCCAGTTTGTGTCTAGCTTGCGGCGCTTCGTTTCGTGAAGGTGAAAATAGATATCACAGCTGTCCATATCCAGAACAACAGCGCTCATGCTCGCGTAATACTTCTTAAAAAAAAGCCTCACACTCGGTCAACAACAAAAGTGCCACGAGAAGAAATGCTTTTTGAAACACTCAATACGTACGTGTCCTTACCCACGGGAACTCTTTATCTCAACGGTGTACTACTGATAATAATTTGACCTAGTCGAGTCATGAGTGTGTGTATGTATGCGCGCGCGCGTGTGTGGCGCAAGAGTGTGTGCGCTCTGCTGACTCATTCGGTTTTGCTGATAAAGGATGAGCAAGCATTTTACCCGTCTGTCCCTTTCCAATAAACTCCTCGACTTTATAAAGAACGAAGGGGCCAGTTGCCTCATACAGTTCAGCTGGAGTATTTTATGTTGTTAAACGAAAACATCTTCACTCGTTTCCCTAATAATGTGTCGAGTAAAAACAACAGACGCGCATTTTATGTAATAAATACCAAACATTACGACTGTGCTACAAAACCTAGTGAGCAGCCTACATAGACAGCAAGGTATCTCAGGTGCTTAACATATTTGAATGGAACCATCGAAGCGCGGATATGATGCCCAACTATGCTGTCTATGTAGGAAGCGCATTATGTTTTGAGACAGCCTACGTCCGAGGAAAAAAAAAACATTTGAATATTATCGCTTCCACTATCGCCTCAGCTTGAAAAACTTCCACCGATATGGCGTGAAACAGAAGAATAGCTGAAAGTTCTTTCATAAGTATTAACATTTTAATAAGATATTTTAAACTTTTAATTATAAAGTTTAACGATCTCCATTTTCCATGACTTTCTGTCTCTCAGTTTCGACATACATAAACTAACAAAACCACTAACTGTTAGCTTTCGTATAAACTCACCTGTCATATCACCGGAGAGTGAGAGTAAAAGTTGAATTTGACACTACATACTAACTCGGGTTGCTTAAAGCGATCACTTGTAACTATGAAAACAAGGCGGCGCTTGTGTTTCACTCTGGTGTCATGTGACTTCAGCCCAAAATTGTTTTTGTCCCGCCTTCTCAAACACGGCCCCCTTTCATTGGCCCTCTGTCCTGACAATCATTAACGTCACGACTTCCTTTAAAAAAAAAATCGCCACCAGACCTCCTTGGTTTTCACCACCCACACACAGACATACATACATACATACATCATGTATCCTCCTCAGTCCCGAGTTGGGAAACTTTACAAACAAATAATCTTTGTCAAAAAGTGAAAACGGCAACAAAATGCAATAGGCCTACGCTAATTATTCATTGTCTGGTATATTGAGCATTCGGACCTAAGCATATAAAATCTGATAATTCTGCTTTATTTTCACCAATGTTGGTAGGCACAACACATTTGTGTGTACTGCATGTAATAAACCTGACATTTTTGTTAGATCAAAATGTTACGTCCCTGTGGTTCCGCGTATGTGTTTTCTTTTGGTTTCTCTTTCTCTGCTATCACCTTCTTAGGTGTGCGTCCTCACTCATCTGCTGTTGGCTGGGAGAGATGTCAATCATCATTACATCGTGACGTCATCTCCTTCCCGCCGCCTATCAAGTTCAACACTCGAGTTTAAAGGGAAGCGGGAGAGGAACGCATGTCGGCTTGCTTTCTTTTCTGTCGCTTTGCTTGCCGCCTTTGTGTTTATTTTCCGTTACAGATATTGTCCTGTTGTTTTTTCTTTCTGCCATGACGGCGTGTTTTGAGATTACCAAGTGTAATGTGTTCTGCCATGACGGCGTGTTTTGAGATTACCAAGTGTAATGTGTTTTGCCATGACGGCGTGTTCTGAGATTGCTAAGAGTAATGTGTTCTGCCATGATGGCGTGTTTTGAGGTTACCAAGAGAAATTCGGACAGGTAATATGTCACGTGACGTACACAAAGCAACACTTAGCAAACTCGATGTATACAAACCCCAGGTAGGGAAGTGAACGCCACCCATGGATGTTTTGTTATTAGTTAGAACAGCTAGAGAGGGCGCTTAGGCGCTGAAGATTACTGTCTTTTCTTTTCTTTTTGTTATTAGTTAGTAAGAGGTTGGGACTAGATAGTCGGAGTTTGTTTTGTTTCTTTCTTTTATTTGGCGTCACTATTTATGTCCTTATTCTCTTGGGTTGTTTATTTTTTTTGAACTCTCAATCTGTTTATATTTTGTTTATTTTCTTGGTGTCCACAAATATATTTATCATCATTATTATTATTGTCCATCTTTTGCATTTACACTTCAAGTACAATAAACCGTACTTTATTTTCTTTCATAATACTTTGTTGTGTCGTCTCTTGCCACCTTAAATACACCATCTTCTGGTCACGACCTCAATGTTGCCCCTTTAAAGACCTTTTGTCTAAGGGTGCGTAACATTTAATGGGGGCTCATCCGGGATCTTTAATCCCAAGTTAATTTAGTTGTGATCAGTTGTATGTGTGTATGCTAGTGGTGAGTGACGTTACGTTAGTTTGGCGGCATATTCATGCAGAGTAGTATTTTTGTACTCGTTTGCTGGTTGTGCATCATGGAAATGTTTAGCTTGCAGAAGTTCATTGCCAACCCGTCTTTTGAACAGATTAGTTCATGTAAGAAGCAAGATTTAGTGCTGATAGCTGATCACTATCAGGTTGTTGTGAGTAGACAAGCTCTTAAGAGTGAGATAAAAAGTAAGTTGATACAACGTTTAAAAGAGATCAATGTTCTTCCTATGTCAAATGCCGTGGGTGATGAGGAGGCTAGCGGAGGTGTTGGTGTGAGTGACGTTGCAGTGGCACATCACAGTTTTGTGGATGATGAGGATAAGCGGAGCGGTAGAGCTGATGCTGAGGCGGAGGTGAGAGCCGAGGCTAAGGCCGGCTTGCCACCGTTTGATCCATTCTCTCCCAGTTCTGTTGATTCGAGAGACGGCGCGCGACTGAAAGTCCGCTTAGCCCGTTTACAATATGAGGCGCAGGAGAAAGCCGAGGCACGTCAAGCTGAGATAAATCTGCGTTTGGAAGTACGCAGGCTTGAAATTGAGGCTGAGACTCAGGTAAAGCTGCGACAGCTCGATCTGGACGCGATGCAGATCACTGCCAGTTCGGCTGCGCAGTTGAATCCAGGTCCGGTCTCTGATGTTCCTCCGCGGTATGATTCATCCCAGGTAAGATTTGACATAAGTAAGCACATTGTCTTAGTTCCTCAGTTCAGAGAATCAGAGGTGGATTCTTATTTCACTGCATTTGAACGCATAGCTACTTCTCTTCATTGGCCTAAAGACGTCTGGTCTCTGTTATTACAGTGTAAATTGATTGGAAAAGCTCAAGAGGTTTGTTCTACTTTATCTCTAGAAGAAAGTTTAAAATATGACTTTATGAAAGCTTCGATACTTCGTGCTTATGAGTTAGTCCCAGAGGCTTATCGGCAGAAGTTTCGAGGGCATAAAAAAAATTCGGCACAGACATTCGTGGAATTTGCAAGAGACAAAGGAATTTTATTTGACAAGTGGTGCACAGCTAGCAAAGTGAGTGACTTTAATGAGTTAAGAGAACTTGTACTGCTCGAAGAGTTCAAAGGGTGTTTGCCTGATCGTGTTGTGGTCTATCTAAATGAACAGAAGGTAACTTCGTTGTCTCACGCAGCCGTGTTAGCGGATGAATTTGTTTTAACCCACAAAAATGTTTTTTCACTTGCACGTTCAGAGAGGTCACAGCCTGCTCCTGTGCAAACCCAAACGTTTCGTTCTAAAAACAGTCCACCTCGTGCTAGAGAGGATCGAGAATGTTTTTATTGTCACAAACAAGGACATGTGATCGCAGATTGTTTGACGTTAAAACGCAAGCAGCAGCCTAAAAGCGTAGGGTTTGTGAAAACTGTTAAGCCGACTGTTAGTGTGCCTAATGTGAGGAAAATTGATGACAGTTATCAACCTTTTATCTTGAAAGGGTTAATTTCTTTAAACGGAAATTGTGACGACCAGAAAGAAATAAGAATGCTCAGAGACACCGGTGCAATGCAATCTTTTATTGTGGCAGATAGATTACCATTGTCTGAGGACACTTTCTGTGGCTCAAGTGTGATAGTTCAGGGCATTGACATGAGTTGTATAACTGTGCCATTACATCGTATACATTTACAGAGTGAGTTATGTACGGGATTTGTAAGAGTGGCGGTACGTCCTTCTCTTCCTGTTCAGGGCGTTGATTTTATCCTTGGAAATGATCTAGCTGGAGGAAAAATCTTGCCTGTGTTAGAAGTTGTTGCAAAACCAGATGTGTGTAGTCAATCAGATGATGTGTCACATACTTACCCTGAAGTTTTTCCCGCATGCGCTGTCACTCGCGCTCAGTCGCGTAAAGTGGGTGATATGGTGGATTTGTCTGACTCTGTTTTTATCCCTCTTCTTGCTGGTGACGAATCATTGTGCACTGTTACGTCATCAAAAATAGATAAATCACAGTCAGAGAAAATGAGAGAAAATGTGTCTGACGCACCAGAATTGAAAATGTCCGTGTCACGAGAGAAAATTATTTCTGCACAGAAAGAAGATAAATCTCTCATTACTGCTTTTAATTCTGCTGTCTCTCTTGAGGTAGCTAAAAATCAGAAAGTTGCTTATTTTCTTGAGAATGAGTTATTGATGAGAAAGTGGTGTTCTAGCACAAACGATTCAGATTGGAATGTTGTGTATCAGGTGGTCATTCCTTCTCCTTATCGTCAGCATGTGTTATGTTTAGCGCATGATCATCAGCTTGCCGGTCACTTAGGAATTACGAAAACGTATGATAGGATTTTACAGCACTTCTTTTGGCCAGGCTTGAAGAAGGATATTGCTCAGTACTGCCGTACTTGTCACACATGTCAAACTGTTGGGAAGCCGAACCAGGTGATTCGTCCTGCTCCACTGTTTCCCATACCAGCAATCGGGGAGCCGTTCGAGCATGTGCTCATAGACTGTGTTGGGCCGTTGCCTAAAACAAAATCGGGTAACCAGTTTTTGTTTACCATAATGTGCATGTCTACTAGGTTTCCAGAGGCAATTCCACTGAGAAAAATCACCGCACCCGTTATTGTCAAAGCATTAGTGAAGTTCTTTTCCACTTTCGGTCTTCCGAAAATAGTACAAAGCGATCAGGGCACAAATTTTTTATCAAGACTTTTTAAACAAGTGCTGGAGTCTTTAGAAATTTCTCACCGAGTTTCAAGTGCGTACCATCCACAAAGCCAGGGCGCACTTGAACGCTTTCACCAGACACTTAAGTCGATGCTTAAGAAGTACTGCATGGACACTGCTAAAGACTGGGATGAGGGGGTTCCCTTAGTATTATTCGCGGTAAGAGAGACTGTACAAGAATCTCTTGGTTTCAGTCCAGCCGAACTTGTATTCGGACATCAGATGAGAGGACCTTTGAAAGTTTTTAAAGAACACATTTTGACCACTGTTTCAAGTCCTCACACGAATGTACTGGATTATGTGAGTAAGTTTCGAGATCGTTTGCATACTGCTTGGTCACTAGCTAAAGAATCTCTAGGAAATGCTCAGAAAAGCATGAAGCGCAAGTATGATCAGAGAGCAGTTGCGCGTTCGTTTTCAGCCGGTGATAAAGTGTTGGTGCTTTTACCTGTTCCAGGATCATCTTTGTCCGCCCGTTTCTTTGGTCCTTATGTGGTGAAACAGAAAATGAGTGAAACTGACTATGTGCTTTACACACCTGACAGAAAACGTCAAACCCGAGTTTGTCACATAAACATGCTAAAAGCTTACCATGACAGGGAGATGCCTGAGGTGAAAACTTCAGAGGAGACTGCAGGGCCCGCTGTCTCATCTGTCGCATTAGCCGTGGATCTGTTAAAACCTGTTGATATCTCGGGGGCTGACGAGGATGGGGTCGTGCTTCGCAATGCTCCTCAGCAGTGTGCAAGATTAGCTAATTCCGAGATTTTAAAAGATCTTCACTCGTATCTGAATCATTTAACTCCTGACCAGAGAACTGACATTGTTAAAATAATATCTGATTTTAACTGTCTGTTAGTGATGTTCCTAAACAAACAAATGTTTTACAACATGATATTGTTGTAAATGATGCTCGTCCTATTAAGCAACATGCTTATCGCATAAATGCAGTCAAGAAATCTGTTATGCGTCAAGAAGTGAATTATCTGCTTGAGAATAATTTAGCCAGGCCTAGTTGCAGTCCCTGGAGTTCTCCGTGTCTTCTCGTTCCTAAACCTGACGGCACGTATAGATTTTGTACGGATTTCCGTAAAGTGAACGCCGTAACGGTGCCAGACAGTTATCCGTTACCGCGAATGGAAGACTGTATTGATAATCTTGGGTCTGCTCGCTTTGTTACAAAGCTGGATATGCTGAAAGGGTACTGGCAGGTACCACTTACTCCACAAGCGTCAGATATCTCAGCATTTGTAACACCAGACAAGTTCCTCCAATACACAGCGATGGCTTTCGGACTCAGAAACGCTCCAGCCACCTTTCAGCGTCTTGTAAATATCGTCTTAGCTGATGTACCGAATTGCAATGTGTATCTTGATGATTTAGTTTTATATTCAGTGACTTGGAAGGAACATGTGTGCTTGTTGAGAACTGTGTTCGAACGTCTACGTGCAGCTAACTTAACTCTCAACTTGGCAAAGTGTGAGTTTGGTCGAGCGACTGTCACTTATCTGGGTAAAGAGGTTGGACAAGGCCAGGTACGACCAGTGGAGGCTAAGGTTACCGCTATTGCAGATTTTCCAGTCCCTACCACTCGACGACAGTTGCGAAGATTTCTAGGTATGGCTGGTTATTACCGCAGTTTCTGTAAAAACTTCTCAACCGTTGTTACTCCTCTCACCTCGTTGCTTAGTCCATCTAAACTTTTTAAATGGTCTGTGGAGTGTCAGAATGCTTTTGATTGTGTCAAAATGCTTTTATGTAATGCACCTGTTCTCGTTGCACCTGATTGTACGCATACTTTCAAGCTTGAGGTCGATGCCAGTGCTGTTGGAGCAGGAGCTGTTCTTCTTCAGGAGGATACCCATGGTATAGATCATCCTGTGAGTTATTATTCCCGTAAGTTTAATAAACATCAGCTTAACTATTCTACCATTGAAAAAGAAGCACTTGCTCTCTTGCTTGCTCTCCAGCATTTCGAAGTTTACCTCGGTTCCAGTAGTCTTCCTATCACAGTCTTCACCGATCATAACCCTCTAGTGTTTTTATCCAGGATGTACAATCAAAACCAGCGTTTGATGCGCTGGGCTCTAGTACTCCAGAATTATAATTTGGAGATCAAGCACAAAAAGGGTGTTGATAATGTTTTGGCTGACGCTCTTTCGAGAGTGTAAAAATATTGTCTGTTTTAACTTGTTTTTCACAAACAGGTTTGCTCTTAAGGGTGGGAGTGTTACGTCCCTGTGGTTCCGCGTATGTGTTTTCTTTTGGTTTCTCTTTCTCTGCTATCACCTTCTTAGGTGTGCGTCCTCACTCATCTGCTGTTGGCTGGGAGAGATGTCAATCATCATTACATCGTGACGTCATCTCCTTCCCGCCGCCTATCAAGTTCAACACTCGAGTTTAAAGGGAAGCGGGAGAGGAACGCATGTCGGCTTGCTTTCTTTTCTGTCGCTTTGCTTGCCGCCTTTGTGTTTATTTTCCGTTACAGATATTGTCCTGTTGTTTTTTCTTTCTGCCATGACGGCGTGTTTTGAGATTACCAAGTGTAATGTGTTCTGCCATGACGGCGTGTTTTGAGATTACCAAGTGTAATGTGTTTTGCCATGACGGCGTGTTCTGAGATTGCTAAGAGTAATGTGTTCTGCCATGATGGCGTGTTTTGAGGTTACCAAGAGAAATTCGGACAGGTAATATGTCACGTGACGTACACAAAGCAACACTTAGCAAACTCGATGTATACAAACCCCAGGTAGGGAAGTGAACGCCACCCATGGATGTTTTGTTATTAGTTAGAACAGCTAGAGAGGGCGCTTAGGCGCTGAAGATTACTGTCTTTTCTTTTCTTTTTGTTATTAGTTAGTAAGAGGTTGGGACTAGATAGTCGGAGTTTGTTTTGTTTCTTTCTTTTATTTGGCGTCACTATTTATGTCCTTATTCTCTTGGGTTGTTTATTTTTTTTGAACTCTCAATCTGTTTATATTTTGTTTATTTTCTTGGTGTCCACAAATATATTTATCATCATTATTATTATTGTCCATCTTTTGCATTTACACTTCAAGTACAATAAACCGTACTTTATTTTCTTTCATAATACTTTGTTGTGTCGTCTCTTGCCACCTTAAATACACCATCTTCTGGTCACGACCTCAATGTTGCCCCTTTAAAGACCTTTTGTCTAAGGGTGCGTAACAAAAATAATAATTAATTAATAATGCTTAAAATCACGAATTTCAAAAACATGTATTTAACTATTTCCTGGAGCAGCTTACATGTTATGGTTAGTTCAACAGTAATTATATAAACATGTGATGTGGTGTGTAAACACGGTCTAAATGAATAAATGCCAGTATACTAGACATCAGATTTTCAAAATTGTTGTATGAAAAATAACAAAATGGCATTTTCTATCATCAGTCAGACAAATAAAATGAAACCGGCAGTACAAAAGTCTAGAGTAGACTAACTAAAATACCACTGAATATTGAGGAAGCAAATGTTTCATGCTGCTAAACTGGTTTGTGGACATACATACACCGCTGGTATTTCAGCTGTATGGGGTAGGACGTGTCAGCCATTGATATTTTTGAAGGGTTTCACAATACTAAAATGAGCAGATCACATTTCGAAACTCAAGTTCCCTATTGCTGAGTGACTACGTCTATTATCACCTTGATTGAACTCAAATAGCTAAACAGAAATGTATCCTCAATTACTTTTTTTGCAACTGACAGACAGTAAACAGTAAAAACTTTTACTGAAGAGTAACATTTACTCTTTTTCAGCAGAGCAGTTTACATTGTAAAACACTGATACAATTTCAACTGTATAATATAGGGGAGTGCATCCACATACACACCCTTAAATCACACAAAGTAGTAGTATATATTCAGAAATATATGAGTGCGGTGATCCCTCAACTCATCTTTGGGCCACAAGACCATCTGCTCTTGAAAGGACCCATATAAGCTTAAAATATTATATATACATTGATTAAGTGTCTCAGTCTAAGCACACTGATTCAAGATCAGTTTTACGCTTCAGAGCATAACCACTGAAGGAACGCTGAGATGTTTATAAGCTGTAGTAAAGACCCAGAAGAGAAAGATCTTTCACATTGGTGTCAAAGGTCACGAGGAGCCCTGCCTCTTTTGACTGACCACTCGGAGCGTCTCGAGCTGCTGCGCTCGCTCGCTGTGGGCTGTTATCAGGTTCTGGTTCTCTTCCGTAAGAATCCTGTATTCCTCCTCCAGTTGCACAAACTCCATCGAAGCCTTTTCGTCCTCTAGCAGCTCAGCCATGAGCTCTTTCCTGAGAATGACACATATATAATAAAACGTTATACATGACCATTCATTACATAACTTTTTTTAATGACTGTAATGATGATATGAAAGGTGTGTGCTAAAATAACAAATTATGTGGCTTGGGTGTCACACACATGACTACAGTGTTCCATGCCCAAAACTATTTTATAGGAAGTGAACCTGTTGGCACCATAGCTTTTGGTAGCTGGGTTGAAACAATCTAAACCGGGGAAAAACAAAACATTTTTATTATAGACAGAACTGCAGACGTCTAGATGACTTGTCTGTGCTTTGTAATGTTTCTCTAGCTCACAATGACACTGAGTCAGCAGGTGATCCACTCTGCTTTGCCCTTTCGACCAAGTTAATCGTTCGAGCAGGGTTGTAGTGTGATGACAGGCACGTTTAAAATGTCGAAAAAAGGGTTAAAAGTGACTATAATCACACAAGGATGAATCAGACACAAACTGTATATATACCATTAGGGAACATCAGCGAATGGTTATGAGTAATAAATCTGCAGAAAATGTACAGGATTGATTTACAGTATATTCCTGAACAGCTGAGTTTGGCACTTTATCCGAACTCAGTGTATCTGAAAAAGTTAATGTGTTTTTCTCCTGAAGAGAAATATATATATATATAATTACCACTTGATTAATCTCCTGTTCCAACACATCCTAAAGGTGCTCTATAGGACTGAGATCTGGTGACTGTGGAGGTCATTCGAGTATAGTGAACTCATTGTCATGTTCAAGAAACCAGTATGAGATGATTTGTAGATTCTGCAGACCTCGGTTGTAACCAGTGGTTATTTGAGTTACTGTTGCCTTTCTATCAGTTTGAACAAGTCTGGCCATTCTTCTCTGGCATCAACAAGGTATTTTCCCACAGAACTGCCGCTCACTGTTCTCTTTTTCAAACTATTCTCTGTAAACCCTAGAGATGGTTGTGCGTGAAAATCCCAGTAGATCAGCAGTTTCTGAAATACTCAGACCAGCCCATCTGGCACCAAAGGCCATGTCAGGTTCAAAGTCACTTAAATCACCTTTCTTCCCTATTCTAATGCTCAGTTTTAACTTCAGCAGATCGTCTTGACCATGTCTACATGTCTAAATGCGATGAGTTGCTGCCCTCAGCCCCCCTAATTGTCCACTCAGCCCCCCTGAAAAATTTGCGATTAACTGTAATCTGTACGAATTTGTGATCGCCTCAGTCCCCTTTAAAACTCCCATGAAAAAGGTGGCAGGCTTCGGTCCCTCCTCCTCTTTTAGTCTGCCTTATTTTCCATGTTATCTTCATGAATGAAAATGAGAAATGTAGATCTTCTTTTAAGTGAATTTTACTGCACAACTGTAGAGGTAAAAAAAAATGTTTATAATATTACATGTTTAAAAAATATTTTTCTTTTACCTTTTTCACCCCTGATGAGTTTGCATCTCTGCATTTAAACTGCTTATAAGAGTAAATGACAAAGACAGAGAAACATCGTGTGAGTTATTTCATTCAACTAAATATTGACCCAGAAGGTGATTGTGGCATTTATTAGCCTTAGAGTAAATCCATTTGTGGTTTTCGATGTCACTTTGAATTATAAAAGTGGAAAATTGATTCATGTGCTATTATATTTTTTTAATAAATTCACACACACACACGCACAATATATATATATATATATATATATACACTACCGTTCAAAAGTTTGGGGTCAGTGAGAATTTTATTTTTATTTTTTGGAGGAAAGAAATCAATACTTTTATTTATCAAGGAATAATTAATTTGATCGAAAGTGACAGTAAAGACATTTATAATGTTACAAAAGTCTTTTGAACTTCCTATTCATCAAAGAATCAAAAAAAAAACTGTACAATTGACAGACCAACAACTGTTTCAACATTGATAATAATAATAAATGTTTCTTGAGCATCAAATCCTCATATTATACTGATTTGTGAAGGATCATTTGACACTGAAGACACTGACACTGGTGATGCTGAAAATTCAGCTTTGATCACAGGAATAAATTACACTTTACTATATATTCACACAGAAAACAGCTGATTTACACTGGAATAATATTTAATACTATAACTGATTTTTGTTGTATTTTTAATCAAATAAGCGCAGCCATGGTTAGCAGAAGAGAATTCTTTTAAAAGTATTTAAAATCGTACCGACCCCAAACTTTTGAACGGTAGTGTATATATATATATATATATATATATATATATATATATATATATATGTATATGCCCTCATTGGGGGCTGATCCCCCCAATTCTGAAATCCTAAAATCGCCCCAAATTGCTGCCATATGATAGGCTGATTACATATTCATAGTTATGTTTACAAAACATATACTACTATACTAGGTGGTTTGAAAAAAAGAAAAGAAAAAAGGTGTTGTTTGCAATCTTAAAATGTGGAGTATATTCAACTTGTTAGGCTTTACAGTGCACTTTCATTTTCATCAAAGTGTGGTCTTGCTATGTGAATGTTAAAAAACAAAAAGCCCTGTATACCACAATACAGTATGTCAACTCTTGTCATGATTACACAGGAAACTCCAGACAAATGCAACTTTGATCAATGATCTGCCTGTTCATAGTTACAAAGATGTGTGTTTATATGTATAGGCTACATACTGTATCAGAATATATTTATTGATTGTAGAAAAAAATAGCACATTAATAGGCTGGTTAACAGCTCTGAATCTCAGTAACATCATGAATTCATGTATTGAGCTTGTGTTTTAAGTTATTTTTAAAGCTTACTTTCTGTCTTCCAGCCAGGCGATTTCATGTTTCACCTGGTTGAACTCATTGGCCATCTTGCAGTGGTCTTTGTACACTTCTATGGACTCCTTTAGAGACCGACACGGCAGCACCGGCTGTTAAAGGTAGAAACGTAATGACATTATTACATTTACATAAAACTGTAAGCGTTTTATTTTTCCTAATACTTCAGTACAAACCACAATTGCTCTTTTTTAAAGAGTGAATTGACAAATAAAGTATACTTTTGCTACAAGAGTGACTGGGGATAAATTGAGGAACTTTGATTTTTTCTTTTCTTTGTGATGTTATATTTGGATTGTCTGCTACATCCTGGAATATACACAAAATCGTCATACAGCCTGACAAGAAGGTTTCAATCAACAGATGGAACACAATATGTGGAAACATTAGTGAGACACTTGACTTTTTTTAATTCCTTTTGTGTCAGGAACTTCTTCTTTCGCAATGACTCACGGCACAGTCCTACAGAATATCATCCACACGACAAAGCGCTTCAACTTCTCCCAGTTTTTCCCCTTAAGTGTGTGTGGGTGTATCTGTGTGTTTGCAACCCAGTGTGTGTTGTTTTTTTCAGGTAGGACAATTTCAGGTTTCAGATGGGGAATCTTCCTTAAACAGTCCTTGTCACATTGACCGGCACTGATATTCTAAACACCACGTGGCATTGATAATCCATCATAGCCTATATCATCATAACAATGACAAACCAAATTTGAATGAAAACACAATCATTTCATGAAAAAAGAAAATATTTATAGATTGATAAACAATAGATTGATAGATAGCGCTTACAGATTTATGATCTACACACTACTCAGTGCAGTTCATGCCTCATAATGTAAGCTGTAGCATGTTTGTATGAATAATGTACTAGTTATGAGGAAATGTCAAACCCAACCCTTCATGTCAGCATGAAACAGCATTGTCAACCCATACTTCCGTAATGTAGCATATATTTGAGTAAAACAATATATATATACAGTGGAAAAAAATTGTAGGCCAGCAGGACATTTTGTCCATCGGGAATTGATTGGACTGTGAAAAGTTGGAGGACATCACCCGAAAAAGAAAAGCAAGTTATCACATTATGGAAACAAGCATTTATTTTTCATACATAGATTGTCCAAAATAAGACCAAAAATGGTATATTAAAACTAGGGCTGTCAAATGATTAATCACGATTAATCACATCCAAAATAAAAGTTTGTGTTTACATAATATATGTGGGTGCACTGTGTATAATTATTTTGTATATATATAAATACACACACATGCATGTATATTTAAGAAAAAAATATTATTTATATATAAAATATTTATATTAATATATAATATAAATTATATATAAATCTATTTACAGTATATACATGAAAATATTTCTTAAATATATACAAGCATGTGTGTGTATTTATATATATATAATAATTATACACAGTGCACCCACATATATTATGTAAACAAAAACTTTTATTTTGGATGTGATTGATCACGATTAATCATTTGACAGCCCAAATTAAAACCGATGTGTCACAAGGCCCTTTAGTGGCACAATTATTTTATTTATTAATAATTAATAATTAAAATAATTATTATTATTTTTACTATTAAAAATGACATGCTTACCTTTAAGAATGTAAATAAGTTCAATTGATTTCCTGTTTACTGTAGTGAGAACTTTAAAAGTAACCGATGCCATCTTGTGGTCTAACAAAAGCATTGCTAAAATATTCCCTCTTTGAGAAAGTTTGATCCATGAATTAATTAACCGAATAAATTGTGTAACATTATGTGAAAATAAGAAGGAACAAATGTCCTCATCCAAGGAATAGACATCAATGAACGCTATTAAAAGGATAGTTCACACAAAAATATCAATTCTGTCATCTGTCATGTTCCAAACCTGTATGAATTTTTTGCCTCTGTTGAACACAAAATATTTTGAAGAATATGGGTAACTAAACAGTTTATGGTCCCAATTGACTTCCATAGTAGGCAAAAATATACTATGGAAGTCAGTAGTTTCCTACAACTGTTTGGTTACCGACATTCTTCAAAATATCTTCTTAAGTGTTCATCAGAGGAAAGAAATTCATACCGGTTTGAAACAACATGAGGGCAAGTAAATGATGACAGAATTTCCATTTTTGGGTGAACTATCCCTTTAAGACAGCAGTATATTATTTCCATGTTGTTTATAATGTTGTGGGTGGATGTGATACTATTCCTATCTGATTTAGCTTCTTTCCTCATGAATCTTACATGCAGGAACATTTCACTGCACCCTGCCTCACAAACCCACCACTTACTTACTCACACACACATTATCATTAATATCAGTACAGTGGATTAAGCCGTTTCTGCAGTTTTTTCTACGCCAAAAGTCACACCATGACCCCAAACCATTATTATCAAATACAGTAGTTGTGCACCTTTAGTTGTGAGATATAGCTGTATTCTCTATGCAGCAGACTCTGTAATTGTATTCCAAGCATACAGCAAAATAGATTATTAATAACTTTACCTGCAGGCGCTGCTCAAGGTCAGGGAATGATGGAAGGGGATCCTCTGCATCTTTCAACTCTGAGAGGAAAAGAAAGCCAGATGAACATGTCTAGTATGAGAATGCTAATGTTTGAGATCTTTACTCCAAGGCCTTAGTGGTGACATCTATATCCATCTAATCAGCCGAATCATACCACACTTCACATGACACCACAGAATGTCCAGTTAGTTGTTTACACTGATCTAGGTCCAGTTTCCTTAGAGTAAACATTCACATGGTTATTCGCCTGGAAACTGGTTCCGGATCAGTGCGAAAAGCCAAATTCGAACACCACCTGTTCGACCATGGGGTCTAAATCCTAAACGGACAGATTGAAAGTAACTATCTCCCATGTTGTTCGCATTGACTTGTCTGTAACGAGCACTCTGACAGACAGCTTGTCTGTACTGATTCCCGCCATGCCAGCTATGAGCTACAGTATGTCCAAGCGAGAATCCTCTGATGCAGCCAGCTAAAAACAGGCCTGTTTACAGTCATGCATCAGCCAAACGGCCAATTAAAAGATATATATACACATTGAAATTTGCAAGGGTATTATCTGAAACATGATATGCACATTATTCCTGCAGAATGTGGCCAGGTGGGGATAACATGACAGTTTCATGTAATTTTGGCTGATTGAATGCATATTGTTTTGAATGCATATTGTTTTGATTTAGTCTTTAATTTCACTGTAAAAAAATAAAATAATAATTATTTATATATATATATATATATATATATATATATTTATAATCAATAAGTTATGACAACATATGTTTTTACATTGCTTTAGTTTAAATCATCAAAATAAGTTAAGCAATTTTCAACTTTTCTATACAAAATTCAACTAATTTTTTTAAGTCGGTTAAAAAGTAATTTAAGTTAAAATGACAAACATCCAAGTTGATTGTACTTAAAAAAAAATAAGGCAGCAACTTAGTGTTCAATTTAATTATATAGTTATTTAGTATATAGGGCTAGGGGACACACACACACACACACACACACACTCTCTCTCCCTCTCTTCTATAAATACAAAAATAGCTGCTAAAATTAATCACAAAGCCAGTTTAATTATAGTTTAAGCCCGATATGTACTGTACATAATTATATGTGTGTGTGTGTGTGTGTGTGTGTGTGTGTGTGTGTGTGTGTGTGTGTGTGTGTGTATTATATATTATTATTAGTTTAGGTTATTTTTTGTCATGAAAATATTTTATTTTGATTTAAATTTAAATGGTTATTAAAATTAATTCTAATATATTTTAGCTTCAGTTTTTCCCAGTTATCATTATTTTATATATATAATTATTATTTATTTAGCTATTTATTATTTTGAAAATGTAAGTTTCCTTTTTAATTAAGTTTTGGAGTCAGGAAAATTCATTTTAGTTTAGCTTCTGTTTTTCACAGTTATGTTCATTTTTATTTATTTATTTCAGTGAAACTAAAAAAAATCGTTTTCGTTTTATGGTTTCATTAACGACTGTTGTGAATTACACAAAAGGTTGTTCCCTCGAACTGCGTCGGTGACGACACTAGGGGAACGCCCTTCAGCGTAGCGCGTCTGAATTCATGAATGAAATCGAATCCAATCCTATTGGCGTTGCGTGATGACGTAGCGAGTGACGGCATACACGGATGTGTACAAAGGCACGCCGGCACAAGCAAAGTCAGCTTTTTGCTATTCAGCAAGCGCTCTGTGTTGTGAAAATCAGTTTGTCCTATTTGGTGTTGTTTGTCTCAGTTCTGATTTATTGTAAAATGAGTGAGCAGTTTAAAAAGTGTGTGTTCCCATGCCCTCGCTTTATCACGGCTGGGGACACACACGAGATGTGTGTGGCTTGTTTAGGAGTGCAGCACGCCCAAGCAGCTCTCGAGGGGGCTGCTTGTGGCCACTGTGATTCTCTCTCTATGAGAGTGCTGCGTTCCCGTCTGGCTTTATTTTCTGAGGATGGCCAGATGCGCGCTCCCCGCGGTTCGGGTCCCGCATCTGCCGAGGCAATGCGGCGGCTTAGATCGTGGGGCTCGCAAAGGGAGCTTTCAGAGGGGATCGGGACTGCCGAGGCACTTTCCCAATCCTCATCTGAAAGCTCAGATTCCCCTATCCCCCGTTCGGGAGCCCGCTCCGCGGCTTCTCCCGTTCGGGATGCAGACCCAGTGCTGCAGCTGTCTGATTCTGAGGAATTAGATGTGCTCAGCATTGTGGAGGGGGATCTGCATGAAGCACACACACACTCAAACTGCGCCCAGCTATAATGAGCTTTTGGAGGTTGTGACGCGGGCTGTGGCCAAGCTGCATATTAGTTGGCCACAGGAGAGGCAGGAAGAGCGAGTCAGGAGCAAACTCGACGACCGCTTCCTGCAGCATCGCGCACATCCTCCACGCCGGTCTCTACCGTTCTTCCCGGATTTACACAACGAGTTGTGTAAATCCTGGAACAGGCCACTTTCAGCGCGCCTGTCTAACCCCCCGATGTTGAACTATAGTGACATTATGGGGGTTAGAGAGAATGGTTATGGGACGATGCCTCGGGTTGAGGAAGCTCTAGCCAGTTACCTTTCACCCGATGTTGCATCGTCCCTTAAGACACCGGCACTGCCCTCCAAGCCATGTCGTACTACATCTGCGTTGGTGGGCAGGGCCTATATGGCGGCGGGTCGGGCTGGTGCGAGCCTGCACACGATGGCCATTCTACAGGCGTACCAGGCCGACCTCTTAAAGGACATGGACCAAGGCGAGGGTCCTACTATGGAAGATATTGCTGAGCTTCGTAAAGCCACAGACCTGTCTCTCCGGGTTACCAAGGAGACGGCCCGCGCCATCGGCCGCTCCATGTCAGCCCTGGTAACCACGGAGAGGCATCTGTGGCTTAATCTCTCTGGCATCAAGGAGAAGGACAGGGCCTTTCTTCTTGATGCACCCATTTGTACCTCTGGTCTGTTCGGCGAGGCGGTTAATGCTGTCGTCGACAGATTTCAGGACACTAAAAAGCAGAGTGAAGCATTTAGGCAATATCTCCCTCGCCGGTCGAGGTCTAGGAAGTCGGCTGCTAGAGGGTCAAAACAGCCACAGCCGTCATCTAGCTCCTATCGCCAAGGCCAAAGAGGGAGTGTTGCTTCTAGAGGTCCCCCTCAAGCAGCTTGGGACTCTGGGCAGCGCTCTCACCCACAGCCTTCTGGAAGGACGGATCTGAGGACCGTCATCCAGTCCAGGAAGGTCCAGAGAGCGACCGAGGTCCCCTCTCTCGTCGGGCCCTCAGGAAGCTGGCGTCAGTATCCCGCCGTCTCTGACGCATCGGGACGCGCCAGCTTCCAGCGAGCACACGCTGTCTTTTCTGCCCCAAAGGCTTGCAGTCAGACAGCGTTCGCGCTCGCACACTGTGGGTCGTTGTCGGTTTTCCCCTGCCGGTCTTCCGCTTCAGGGTGCCGCCAAGGGCTTACACAAAACACTGGACACCAGCCCCGAGGGGCTGGTTCCCTTGGTGAATTTCGCAGAGGCATGGCAAAACCTCACGAATATTTCTCCATGGGTCCTGCGCACTGTGGAAATTGGGTACAGACTGCAGTTCCAGGTCCGCCCACCAAAATTCAACGGGGTGGTCTGGACGTTAGTGCGCCCAGAGCAGGGTCTGGTGTTGGGACAGGAAGTCAACTCGCTGCTAGAAAAAGGGGCCATAGAGCGTGTTCCCCCACTAGTCAGAGAGTCCGGGTTCTACAGCCGGTACTTCATAGTTCCAAAGAAGGATGGAGGGTTGGGTCCAATTTTAGATCTGAGGCATCTGAACCGGTCTCTGAGGAGATTCAGGTTCAAAATGCTCACTATTCCCATTATCGTGAGTCAAATCCAATCCGAGGATTGGTTTGTCACGATAGATCTAAAAGACGCCTACTTCCACATCTCCATCCTTCCATCTCACAGGAAGTTCCTAAGGTTTGCTTTCGGGGGCGAAGCTTACCAATATCGGGTTCTTCCGTTCGGCCTAGCACTCTCCCCTCGCACCTTTACCAAGTGTATGGATGCAGCTCTAGCACCCCTGAGGCTCGAGGGCATCAGGGTGCTCAATTACATCGACGACTGGTTAATACTGGCACAGTCGAGAGAGCTGGCGATTCAGCATCGAGATGTCGTCCTCGCCCACATCCAGAGCCTGGGGTTGAGACTCAACACGAAGAAGAGCGTGTTGACACCAGCCCAGAGAACCACGTTCCTGGGAGTGGTGTGGGACTCAGTCACGATGCAGGCACAATTGTCTCCTGCTCGGATCGAGTCTATCCTGACCTCAGTGTCCAGGATAAAGCTAGGCCAGGCCGTCACTGTCAAACACTTTCAGAGAGTGTTGGGTCTAATGGCAGCAGCGTCCAGCGTAATACCTTCTGGCCTGCTGCACATGAGAGCCATGCAGTGGTGGTTAAGAGCCAAGGGGTTTTCCCCGAGGGGAAATCCATTCCGCTTGATAAGGGTTACGCGCAGATGCCTTCGTTCCCTATCAATTTGGAAGAAGGCTTGGTTCTTGTCCCAGGGTCCCAGGCTGGGAGCGTCGTGTCACCGGATATCTATTTCGACAGACGCCTCCCTCACGGGCTGGGGCGCGGTCATGGACGGCCGTTTTACGAGAGGTCTCTGGCAGGACCAACATTCCTCTTGGCACATAAATTGCCTAGAAATGTTGGCGGTGTTCCGGGCTCTGAGGAGCTTTCTGCCAGACCTCCATGGTCGCCATGTCCTAGTAAGATCCGACAACATGTCGGTGGTATCTTACTTAAATCATCAGGGGGGTCTGAGGTCGCGCCCTCTGTGCAGACTGGCGCATCAGATCCTCCTGTGGTCCCAGCGGAGACTGTCGTCTCTCAGGGCGATGTATGTCCCGGGGGACCAGAACCAGGGAGCAGACATGCTGTCGAGGCAGGGGCTGAGGCCCGGGGATTGGAGACTCCACCCCGAGGTGGTGGAGTTAATATGCGAGAGGTTTGGCCCAGTGGAAGTGGACCTATTTGCGTCTCGAGAGACGACACACTGTCCACTGTGGTTCTCCCTCACACATCCAGCCCCGCTGGGGTTGGATGCCATTGTGCAGACGTGGCCGAGGCTGCGTCTGTACGCCTTTCCCCCAGTCGCTCTGCTCCCAGCAGTTCTGGAGAGGGTCCGTCAGGACGGAGTCAGCCTACTATTAGTAGCCCCGTTTTGGCCGGCCCGAGTATGGTTCTCAGACATCATCCTGCTTCTGGCAGGCCCGCCATGGCAGATCCCTCTGAGGAGGGACCTGTTGTCTCAGGCGGGGGGCTCAGTTCTCCACCCTCGGCCCGAGCTGTGGAAACTGTGGGTCTGGCCCCTGAGGGGGCACAGTACCTAGAAGCCGGCCTGTCAGCAGAAGTGGTTGAAACTATACTCACTTCCAGAGCTCCCTCCACGAGGAAGTTATACGGCCTTAAGTGGAATGTATTTTCCATTTGGTGCAAAGAGCGTAATTTGGACCCAGTTCACTGCCCAGTGGCTTCAGTGCTGGAGTTTCTCCAAGACCGCTTTTCTGCCGGGCTTACCCCGTCCACACTCAAGGTTTATGTGGCTGCCATTGCGGCTTTCCACGCTCCTCTGAGTGATGGTCCTCTGGGGAGGCATCACCTGGTCGTACGTTTCCTCCGTGGAGCCTGGAGGATGAGACCTGCGACTCGCACCAGGGTTCCCTCTTGGGACCTGGCAGTGGTTCTCTAAGGGCTGGCCGAGGCCGCCTTCGAACCATTGGAGTCGGCTGAGGCCAAGAACCTTTCGTTTAAGGTGGTCTTTTTGTTGGCCATTACTTCTCTGAGGAGGGTAGGAGATCTCCAGGCGCTCTCTATTTCCGGTGGGTGCTTGGAGTTTGCTCCAGGCAACATTAAGGCCATCTTACACCCCAGGCCCGGCTATTTGCCCAAGGTGCCATCTAATGTGGCACGGCCTATGGTTCTGCAGGCATTTCATCCTCCACCTCATGTGACGGCGGATGAGGGGAGACTTCATCTGCTCTGCCCTGTCAGAGCACTGCAGTGTTATATCCAGAGGTCTTCCTCATGGCGGAAGTCGGATCAATTGCTGGTGTGTTTTGGGTCGCCCAAGAAGGGGCTTCCCGCCTCTAAACAGACCATCAGCAACTGGATCGTTCAGACTATTTCCCTGGCCTATCAGGTGCGCAATTTGCCTTCACCTATGGCCGTGAGGGCTCACTCCACCAGAGGAATGGCGTCCTCTAGAGCCCTCCTTTCAGGGGTTTCTATCCATGACATATGTGAGGCGGCTGGCTGGGCCACTCCGCACACATTCATGAGGTTTTACAGTCTGGATCTTCCCTCTACACCCGGTGCACGAGTGCTTTCGTCCTAAGTTGTGGCTGAAGACAGCTTCACACTAGGATGAGCGGGGTTCGTTGTGGCATAGTGGGTATCTCGTTCCCCTAGTGTCGTCACCGACGCAGTTCGAGTTCCCTCGAAAGGGAACGTCTCGGGTTACGTATGTAACCCTTGTTCCCTGAGAAAGGGAACGAGACACTGCGTCGGTTCGCCACACCTCACCCTGCTTGGAGCACTTGCTTCATAGCAAAGAGCTGACTTTGCTTGTGCCGGCGTGCCTTTGTACACATCCGTGTATGCCGTCACTCGCTACGTCATCATGCAACGCCAATAGGATTGGATTCCATTTCATTCATGAATTCAGACGCGCTACGCTGAAGGGCGTTCCCCTAGTGTCGTCACCGACGCAGTGTCTCGTTCCCTTTCTCAGGGAACAAGGGTTACATACGTAACCCGAGACGGTCTACATGCTTCAAAACAAGTTTGTATGGAATTATGGGAAAGACAGATAAATATAGTGTGTTTATGTGTTGGGTTCTATTTGTGTTCCACTTTTGGGAAAGAAGGAAAAGGACGCAGGGCAAAGTAGCGGCGAAGCGTGAAGCATTAAATGCTTTTAAATTTAGGCCGGTGTTCTAAAAGCAAATGAGTGAATCATGTAGCAGTGAGGTATTAAAACAGAAACCTGATGCTGCAATGCCCAGGCAGCAGCTGCCAACAAAGCATTTGCCTGAATAGCTGTAAAACACTTTGACAGCACTGTTGACTTTGTGGCTAGGTAGATATTTTGTTTTTAAGATGCCAGAGATCAACTAAAATAGAGGGCCACCTGTTTCTTTGTAAAGGATGGCAAAAGTTGAATTGATCCCACATAAGAGGCTTTAGGTAGGTTTTACTTGTTGCCATTTTGGTAGAAGTCACGCATCGCACGGACCGAGCAGAGCGAGGGGACGCAACCCTATTTTAGTCTCTCATTCACAGTGTCAAACACATGATCTAAAACAATCATTTTCATATTCTTATTAGATGCCTTGCCTGAGGATTCGTTGAGGCTGAAAGCGATTCGTACTTCAGGTTTATCTGCAGAGACTCGTCGAGTTGAGGTGATCATTTATTCCTAGAAAAAGAGCAGATTTGGATTAAACAAGGGTGGATCTAAACCTTATGATTAATCTCAGAAGTATGAGATCAGCAGCCTTTCAGGGGGTCATGAAACGGTTTCATCATGTGCCCAAAGTTGCATCAGGGCTTAAACAATTGAAGATAAATCCCCTTGCAGCCAGCAAATGAGATCATACTTCTGAATTGGTTGCACAGTGTTTCTTATGAAATCATATTTGTGTATGTTTATAGTAATACTATATTTAATGTGCTAATGCTATATTTTATGGCTGAACATTAAGGAAGACACAAGTCCAATGTTAATGTCATGAAATAAAGAGGCTATAAAGCATAACTTGTTGGCTACTGTAACTTTACTTTGTTAAATCTAAAAGAAGATTCTCAAGAAGTTGAATTTGTTTCATATGATAATATGAGACAATAAAACTCCTTACCTGACAACGGAAACGTATTTACAGAAAACTGTCTAATAAAAAAAAGTTGCTCAGCAAAAGACACAAAGCTGAAGACACTCCATTGAGAAGCCTGTAGATCTTCTTGACCTTTTTATACTGTAAAAAGTCACATTAAATCAGTAATAATCCTCGTAGTGTAAACTGAGAAGCAAGAAGCAGGTTCACAAAACACAGCCAAAGACAAGACAGATCTTCAGCAGGAGGCTGTCAGAGTGGCACTGTGATTATGTGTGTGTGTGTGTGTGTGTGTGTGTGTGTGTGTGTGTGTGTATGTGTGTGTGTTAGACGGACACCAATTAAATGGCTCAGATGGCATGACTTTACACTAGAACAATGTCCACTTCTCCAATCAGCTTTGAGTGACCCACACATTGACAAGAACAATGCAAAGGTTTGATTTTCAGTGTAATTGTGTCCTTTGAAGATGGTTAGGGTCTGTGATTTGTAGTTTTTTTTGTGTGTGTTTTTGAACGATAGGTTTTTTTTTTGTTGCTTTTTGCTTTTTTTTTTTAAATAATACAATAGTCATCTGACAATAATCATCTGTGCAATCATTCAGTTGTGTACATCCAATTGTGTTACTCCCCTCGAGTTTTAATAAAGGCTAAGTCGTTCCTGGGTTAGCTGCTATTTATTTGGTGACAGAATCTTCCAACATGTCTTTACATGTTCCTTTACTGCTACATTTTCAGAACTGGTATAAATAAACACAGAAAACGTAAACTAACCTTAAATTCTTGACATATTTGCAGACAATATTAAACGAAATCACATAGGAAACTAAGAAATAAAGCATTTACAGTATATGCCATGTAAAATATCTTACTTGGCTTGTTACAAACACAGTCGCATAACAACACAAATAAATGACAAGTAAATAAAAATATAACGTTACCTCATTGGCCGCATGAACCCGAGAGGGTAAACTTAGGTGTATTCATCTTCACGCTTCACCGACAAAACTTATGGATAACTTTACAATCTTCTGAGGCTTTCAGACATCAGGCTCGTAAGCCGCAGCACATCTCTCTGATCTTAGCGCGTGCACCCATACAGCGTCCTCATAGCAACAAACTATACTTTCCACACGGAACAAAAAATAAGTTCCCTCCTTTTTTCACAAAGTTTTTAACAAAAAGAAATAAACATGAAATTATTATTTATTGGCCATAAGACATTATTTATTTCAATCATATGCTTTTTAACCTCTTATATATTTATATTTGAACTGTGAACCATTGAACTGAAATATATGTGTTGCCTTTGAAGGTAGCTACAAATTGTTTAAAACAACAGTCACACAGAGAGAAAATATAAAAAATATAAAGATATTTATCTAAATAAGTAAAAAAATAAATAAAAAAAAGAATTCATTTAATCAAAAATAAAACATTTAAAATAAACAAATACGTAAATATAAGGCTCAGAAAACTATTTAGAAATGTCTTATGCTTTGTATTATATATATATATATATATATATATCAATATCAATATCACTTTTAATCATTTAAATATTTTTTAAAAAAATAACGTTTAAATTTGTTTATGTTAAAAGCATCAAATAGTACATTTAGGCCTATTTCAGAATATTAGACTATATAAGACTCTATAATGTTAAACAAATGACAATAACATGGAAAATATATTTATGTTGTATTCATTTGTCATAGTCATTTGTTTCTGTTCTTATTTTATTACTGAGTGTTTACTAGCCTATTTACTTATTTTATTGCTGACTGTATACTTGACTGTGTAAAGGAATAGTTCACCCACAAATAAACATCATAATATGGTAAATGTGGTATTTTAATAAATAAATTAAAATCTTCACAAATTTTGGGAAATTATCAGTCAATTTGATCGCAAAATTATTTATGATTAATGAATATTAAATAGCTTGCTTTTTTCAGATTTTCTTCTGGGTGGGCACTTAATCGGCGCTCCACTATCTCGCCTCTCTGGATCGGTAATCCGTGTTTCTGCTCTCTACTGCTGCGCCTGTTCTTTCTTAGCTGCATGCTTCCATCCAGTGCGTTGCAGCCTCACCCTGCATCAGTCTAATATCCACCTTATCTGGTCAAAATGGCTCTTCACGTCCCCAAAGCCCCGGGCTTTGCCCAGATGTTAAAGGATGGTGCAAAGGTAGGGCTGCTGAAACCGTGTTTTGCTCGTATTGTGTTGTTTTTAAGAGCACACGCAGTGACTTCCCATAGATGTTTCTAGAACATGGGCCTCATGCCGTCCAACTAACTTACCGGTAAACCTACCAGACACTTGAGACTTCAACTGAATATTAACGTTTTGTACAAGGTCGTCAATAACATTCGGTCTTCATGAATTAACGAAGGTTAGATAGTGAATGGGTTCCGTTAGAAAGTAAGTGATGTATGAAGTTAGCATGTTAGCTGAAAACATGTGCCACTGACAGACACTCCTCACACTTTCATCACTCATCCAAATGTCTTGTAATCATACAGTAATAAAAAAGGAAAATGCTTTTGTTAAACTTCAGAATTACAACACTATTTATTTTAAATCTACAATTTTATTTCGTTTCTATAAAAATGACGTTTTATGCGGTTCCTCATTTCTCTGCGTATTCGTTTGTTTATATGCTGATCAGATCATTTAACTTAGTTATTATATTTAGCACAATAACTTTTTTTAAAAGATTCAGCGTTTGCAATTAACTTTTGTAAAGATTTAGATTGTAAATATTTAGCGTTTGAGATTTCAATTTGTTTTATTTTAGATTTTCACACCTTTTATTTGTTCTGACAAATGTAGTTTTGATGAGCATCAATATATACAAAACAGATGTCAAAAATGCTATTCTTTCTGATCCATCCGTTTTGTTGTCTTTAAATGATATAGTAAGGGTGTGCAAATTATTTTTTTAGAAATCATAAACTTCATTATAAAATTATTGCACAATGAGAGCAAAATTGGCCCCCATTTTTTATTATGCTATACATTATGAAAATATCAACTTATATGGCTGATCTCTCACTGCCTAGTATTTACGTTTAAATACTTTTAAAAAAGGAAATCAGGATGCGTGTCACTTCAATTTTGTATTTTAAAACCACTAACAAACCCCACATGTTTTATGTTTTCAAAATATGAAATTACTTTTGTCTTGTTTGTTCTTCACAATCAGCACTATTCGGGTCTTGAAGAGGCTGTTTACAGGAACATCCAGGCATGCAAGGAACTGGCACAGACCACAAGAACTGCATATGGACCCAATGGTGAGGCTAATTAATTTGTTTAATGTGATGTCTTGGACCTTTTTTATGTGAAACTACTGGGTTCTGACTGAACAGTGCATGTTTATTTAATTCTGTACAGGTATGAACAAAATGGTCATCAACCACTTGGAGAAACTCTTTGTCACAAATGACGCTGCCACTATTCTGAGAGAGCTGGAGGTAAATATTAGTAATTGTGATAAACTCATTAATTGAAGGTGCAGTAAGTGATATCTGAGAAACACTGTTGAAAGTGGATCGGACCGAGAGCAAGGACTGGGCGATAAACAATATCATATAAAGATCGCAGTAAAATTTATGTTGATAAAGATAAGCTCTGTATATTTTTTCTTGATATGAATTAATCTAACAGCCCATCACACAGCAGAAATAAATGTGACAACAGCCAGTCAGTGCATGTCACTAATAAGGGATTTCTATCAGAGTTTCCGCTAGAAAAAAATGGTGCCGGTCAGAGTTTTCATTTCACGGACATTTTGATGATATGCCGGTCAAATATCGCCTCTTAATTAGTCAAGTTGAGGAAAACTGGAGGCAGGCTATGTAACTTAAAAAATGACATAATCAGGCCGTATTGAATGCAACATGTTTATTAGCCTAACTTTCAAATAGACGGAAAAAAAACATGAACGTCCGATTGGCGTCAATCAATTGGTTTCACATTCATAGTTTAACAAACCATTCCCCCGCCCCACATAAAATATCTGAATAGTAGCCTATTGTTTTTACTCAAGCGAACTTAATTATACTCTCTCAGTAGGCTATGTCTCATTTAGCTGGTAACATTTAAATTGGCCACCGTGAAATGACTCCTTGTCAAATGAACTGGAACAAACAAATGACTAGGGTCATAACATTGTCTCGCGTCATTTTAGGCTACTTTTTACGCTGTTTTGCGGTGCTGAATTGTGCAGCTGCCGACTTAAAATCGAAACTTCCCAGTGTCTCCACAACTTGCAATGCGCATAAGCCGCGTAAGGGCCTGTTCACATATCGCGTCTTTTGCGCGCTCAAGTTCGTTATTTCAAATGTATGCGCGCTCATAATGGAAGCAACACCCTCGTTTTTTCCAAGCGCGTCCGCGCCGCATCGAGATGAAAAACATCTCTGTGGATTGAGGTAGGGCTGCTATTTTTATTTAACGAAAAATCTTAGTCTAACGGGGAAAAAATTGCCAGTTTTTTGAAAGCTTCGTTCAAACGGATTCAGTGTTTTCTTTTTGTCATCTTAATTTGTTCATTATTTAAATAAAAATTTATATTTAGTGTTGGCCAATTTTATGTTTTTTATTTGTATTATTTTGTTTTTCTCTGTTGTCACTGTCAGAAATGTTGCATGTGTGTGAAAATTTGATTTGAATCCGGATTCTGTATGCTGCTGTTTGCACTTTGCACGTTAAAATGAACCCTTTGATAAAAAAAAAAAAAAGTTTGTATTTTTAATGGGTCACAGATACGCGTCAATTTTATTTTTATTAAATGCCAATTCAATATTATCTTATCAGTTAACGGTTAATAATCGATTAACGAGCGGCGGTTGTCGGTCGGGAAAATTAACGGAAATGAGCATCCCTACTGGATACATTTTGTTGAAATAATGACGGCGAGGGCATCACGTCGCAGGCTTACGGCATCGATAAGAGGAGCGGTGTCCGAAGACTCAATGCTTGTAAAATGGCAAATAATCCTTCTGATCGGTCGGTGTATTTTTGCTTTATACATTTTAGGCTTATTCTCAGATTCAGATTGTGTTAGGGGGGCGGGATTATTAGGCCATTTTAATCGGACAATTTGACCGGAGAGATTTAATTTTGTCGGACATTTCATTTTTTTCCCGGCCAATATCCTGTAATTACCGGACAACGGAAACCCTGATTTCTATGTGTCTGTGTGAATGAATGGCGTGGTTTTGTTTGATACACAATCTCACATTCAAGTGATACACTCAGTGTTTTCTGCATCTGCTGTCTCAATATATGAGGACATGAACACATGAACTTCATTTCCAGAGACGCTTTGAGTCACTTCACGAGCTTTTCACCCTTTCATTTGAGAAAAACTTGCATCAAATTCACACTGAAACTAAAACTGAAAGATCTTCATGAAAGATCTTCATGACAAACCTTCAAAATAAAAGTTTGGTTTAGCTTCAAGAAATTATGATAGAAATATATCATTACGGTATACTTAATGTACTTCTAAAAGTAATAATAGGCCCAAGCCAGAAGGCATGAAAACAGACACAGAGGTTGCATTGTTTTTGCACCATACGTGAGTAACATCAGTTTGTATATTTCACAGAACCGAGATATGCTGTTGTAATGTTAGCTTTAGTAACAGGACAGTTGTCCAGAGCTGCAGTGCTGCTTGCGACTAACAACAAACTCTTGCTTGAATATACTCTGTGTAAAGTATATTTTTAGTTCTTTCTTGTTGTTCGTTTAGTCATATTTGCTTGTTCGCATGTTCATGCATTTTGGGGGCGGAGCAATGAAGAGAGGGTTTGTTTGGGTTGATTTCAAATGTCAGTAGTGTTTCACAGAAATCACTTACTGCATCTTTAATGCTTATAATTTGGAAGAATATCTCCATTTATTGTGTCTATTTTCCCCTCCTCCCAGGTTCAGCACCCAGCAGCCAAAATGATCGTGATGGCATCCCACATGCAAGAACAGGAAGTAGGTGATGGCACAAACTTTGTGTTGGTGTTTGCTGGTGCTCTGCTGGAGCTTGCAGAGGAGCTGCTGAGGATGGGCCTGTCCGTTTCAGAGGTCAGTAAACCACAAATCTAATGCAGCATGTCACTATGCACTAATTTTCATTAATCAGAATAAATCCAATCTGATTTGAGATTCAGAAAGTTCTGTTTATAAGAAGCCTAAAGATTGCAATCCGATCTGCATTACATTAACTCAGTGGGTTTAATGCCTCCAGAGATGCTGAGAGTATATAAATGTTGTTTTTGACATGATGGTATGTCTAAAAAGAAAGCTGACATTTATATCAAAAGAGTGTTTTTTTTTTTAAAGCAAATATGAATTGGCCATTGGATGAGACTGAATTAGACATGTGACCTAATAAACATGCACATGTTCATAGGACCTAAAACATGCGTAATCATACCCATCATGGTGCCGCACATGTGCTCAAGGTATTTTTGAATCTGATAGAGAAAATAGTAATAATTAATTTTGTCCTGTTGATTGGATCAATCCAGGTCTACACCACCCCCCTCAATCCAATTAAACATTTTTTTTGGATCCAGCTCAATCAGATCAATTTAGGTGTTTACATGAAAGCTTTTCAGTCCAATTGAGCCATCAATCCAATTATAAAATGATTATTTGGGTGCATGTAAACGTAGCTATCTACTGTCAGGATGGAGGTTTTCATTATCTTTTAAGCTAGTTTAAGAAATCCTTTAAAAATGAAATTGTGTATTTTGATAGTCTTGGCAAATTACCAAAGTTTGGTTCTCACAACTTATGTAATAGAAATGAATGGTTGAATGATTATTTCATAATGTGTTGACCTTGCAAGTTAATGCCAAGTTGTTAACTATATAATTTATTTGCATTATAGATAGTTTATTTGCCTGAGCTGATGATTATGTTGATTTATCCCAGGTGATAGAGGGCTATGAGATGGCATGTAAGAAAGCTCTGGAAATTCTGCCCGATTGCGTCTGCTCGTCTGCTAAGAACCTGCACGATCTGGAAGAAGCCACGGCCATGATCCGCTCTGCTGTCATGAGCAAACAGTACGGCAACGAGGACTTCCTGGCCAACCTCATTGCACAGGCCTGTGGTAAGGCATGAATTATTTGGGGTAGTCTGGGTAAGTTAATTGCAAAAGTGAATTGTGTGATATAATTTTAGGGGTCGTTTTAATTTTATTATTATTTATTTTACAGTCTCTATATTCCCTGAGTCTGGCAATTTCAATGTTGATAATGTAAGAGTGTGCAAGATTTTGGTAAGTATAAAGTTTAATAAATAAAATTTAAGCCATTGCTTTAAACTAAATGATTCCTAGAGTACCTGTGGGTCATTGTTTTTGTTTTGTTTTTGTAGGGCTGTGGACTGAACTCATCTACTATGCTTCATGGGATGGTATTTAAGAAAGAGACCGAAGGAGACCTCACATCAGTGAAAGACGCAAAGATAGCAGTGTTCTCCTGTCCATTTGACTGCATGACTACTGAAACCAAGGTAGAAAAAAGCTAATTGAATTAGATTAAATGTCTTTATACTGTCTATCTTGTGTCTCTATGGCTGGACAGTATTTTCTTTGTGTGATGTTCAAAAAAGAGCAATAAATCACATTCTCCTTTTTTATTTATTGCTGTTCTGGATTTCTTCCTTCAATATTTCTTTCTGATGTTTCATAGGGCACTGTACTTATAAAGAATGCAGAGGAGCTCATGAATTTCAGTAAAGGAGAGGAGGACCTGATGGAGCTCCAGGTGAAGACTATTGCTGATTCAGGGGCCAATGTGATTGTGACAGGGGGCAAAATTGCTGATATGGCCCTTCATTATGCCAACAAGTACAAGCTCATGGTGGTCAGGTGAGAGAGAGGAAGATCCCTACCTTTTTTGTGCAGCTTGATTCAACATTTTTGGGCTTTTTAAATGAGAATTTAGCTATATGTCTGATATTTATGAATGCTGTTCGTTCTTCACCAAGACTGAATTCAAAATGGGACCTCAGAAGACTATGCAAAACTGTCGGAGCCACTGCGTTACCCAGATTGGTGAGTTAATCTTGATTTTCCAGGCTGGATTAGAGCTCTACTTCACTAGTGCCACTGTGTGTAAAGCAGCGAGTTGGTGATAAGCCAGTTCGCATCATTATGTTTGCTCTGTGTCAGTGTCTCTGTTGTTAATTTTTTTTCTGGACAAACAGACTCCGCCGACTCCAGAAGAGATGGGACGCTGTGACAGTGTTTACCTGTCCGAGGTTGGAGATACGCAGGTTGTGGTTTTCAAACATGGTAAGAAAAGACTGGAGTAATGATGCTGAAAATTCTGCTTTACCATCTCAGGAATAAATTTCATTTTAACATATATTAAAATGGAGAACAGTTATTTATTTTTTACTGTATTTCTGATCAAAAAAATGCAGCCTTGTTGATCATTGGGGTGAAATGAGTCACTCACTGACAGGGTTCCCGCGGATCCTTAAAAAGTCTTAAAGTCTTAAATTAGATTTTTAAAATTTAAGACCATAAAAAGTCTTATAAAGTCTTATTTTTACTTATGAAAGGTCTTAAATTTTAGATGACACTTTGACTTAGACATATCTAAAAGCTTTCCAAATTAAAACTATCTAATTAGCGTACGTATTTTTATTTATTTATTATTCTATCTTTGTGGATTTACTAGTTCACGTGACATTTCGCGTCACTCGCGAGTCGCGGCAGCATAACTGTCTCCTGCACGCGAGAGGAGAGAAAGAGAAGAAAGGTCGTAAATGTCAGTTCAGTTGTAAGTTCATTCTTTATGTGCGTATGGTGTGCGATGTGTATTGTCTATTATGATATTGTAATCATTGTTTTAACAATGTACGTGGCACTGCGAGCTGACATTGCATTTCTCTCGTGCTTTCACTGCGTGATGTGTGCAGTGTAACTGTTATGTCCCCAAATTAGTTTTTGTCTTATATTTATATCATATTATGTTCTTATATTAGAATATCACATCAGAAAGAGTGCCGTTTTCCCGTGCACAATTCCAAGTGTGATATTTGTTATACAACTGTTAAATTAACAATAAGTTAACATTGAAACTACTTTTTAGACACAATATTGTTAATATTGTTTGTTTTCCCTTTATTTCGCCGACTATAATTTCTAAATGAAACCGTAGCATAGTCTCAATGCAACCGACAGCGATGGTTTCTTGACTGAAATCCGCGTTTTGAACGAATCGGTTGAATGAATGACTCCCTCAACTCACTTACCGGTATTAAGACAGTGATTTGCCGCTGCGGTTTCATATTTAAAGTACCCTTTAAATAAAACGTTAAAATTAGAAATCATTTCATATTTAAATATTGAATATTGATTTAAAAATATATATCTCATAGCTTTATTTATGCAGTTGTAAATGGAGTGTAAATATATTAATGCCACTTCTGATGCCGCTTCTGTCACCTCTGCACTGCAAAGATGGATTTTGATTGAATGATTTAATTTGACTGGTAACAGTGGTACTGTATGATTATTATATAATTAAGTATTATTGTATAATTACTGTATAATTTAATTTGAATGATAGTATTTGACATTAAAGGTGATGCATAACTCTAAATAAGTTTAGAAAAAATGTCCATAAATAGGTGAAAATGCCCCTGAAAAAATCAATTTAAGCTGGCAAATATTGCCCCTTAATCAAAATATTAATTTCTGTCACTGCTGTGAACCGACCACTGCATAGAATATGAAAAATATGAATATCTTCGTGAGTCAGCTGTCAACAACAGACCTAAACCAGCCATGGCACCAGCACAAAAACACAATCAGTAAAATATCATCTAATTATTATCAACAAAACGTTGAAAATATCAAGATATATTTGTCAATACTGCACAGCCCTAATGTACGGTATTAATTTTGATTTCTTAAGGTCTTAAAAAGGTCTTAAAAAGCCTTAAATTTGACTTTCAAAAGTGTGCAGGAACCCTGACTGAGTCTTTGTGACTTGTTTTCTTGACATTCTGTAGCTTGATTAGCAAATGTTGCTGTTTGTAAATATTGTTGTTTGGTCTGGGAGTGATGTATCCAGACAGCTCATGCCATCTCACTCCTATTTCTAGATAAAGATGATGGTGCCATCTCTACTTTAGTAATTCGTGGATCCACAGACAACCTGATGGATGACATTGAGCGTGCCATCGATGATGGTGTTAACACCTTTAAAGTCCTTGTCAGGGTGAGCTAGTTTAAAAATCCACCATAATCCAATCCACTTCTAACTAAATCATGAAAAAAATGTGACTAACAGAACTATGTCCCCTCAGGATGCGCGTCTTTGTCCAGGTGCCGGTGCCACTGAAATTGAGCTTGCGAAACACCTCACCTCCTATGGAGAAGTAAGTAAATCACTCTTTTTCATTTCCTTTTGCTGTTGGCACACCATTAACAGTGAAAATAATTTGAAAACGTCCTCTAAAGTCTTGCCCAGGCCTGGAGCAGTACGCCATCAAGAAGTTCGCAGAGGCGTTTGAAGCAGTGCCCCGTTCTCTGGCTGAAAACTCTGGCGTGAAGGGCAATGAGCTGATCTCCAAACTCTACGCCACACACCATGAGGGCAACAAGAACTATGGCTTTGATATTGAGGTGAGGGGCCCGCAGCAAACGCTTGCTTTGTAAGGGCTACAAGTATAAACCGCAATGGGAGAAGAGAAGCTATTTATAATTTAGAGGCAGCAATCCTGAAATAAATAGAGAAGGTCTCTAAATCATGCATTTTAAATAATACATTTCAAAGTCAGGTTTTATACAATTTAAGGCTACAAAAAGTCTTAAATGGTGTAAGAATTGTCTTAATTATCATTTCAAGAGGTCTTAAATTTGGGGACAGAAAAATGCTAATCACCTTATGGTTTAATTCGAATATTAATCTTCAAAGGGCGATTTAATTGAGCGCTGAGTCGTTTCAAAGTAAAAATGCGGCGCTGTTATGCATTTTACAGGCTTGTAGTTTCACAGCGGTTCGCAGTTGAATGGATGCCACACATTTATGCAAGGCGATTGCTTATGATATACTGTTGATGAATTATGGCAATGTTTTCCTTAAGGTGTTTGTAATTTGTTTATATCGTACCTGCAAACTTGTCGCATTTCTAAAAATGTATCTAAAATAAAATCATTTATCATTTTGAACTCATCCCTTTTCATAAAAATGGTTTAAAGGCTGAAATGTAAGGTTTTATCATTTTATAAAAACCACTTTTTAAACCATTTAGGGAGAGGGGCCTGCGGTGAAGGACATGTTGGAGGCTGGTATCCTCGACCCATACCTGGTGAAGCACTGGGGCATCAAGTTGGCCACAAACGCAGCCATCACCATCCTCCGTGTGGATCAGGTTAGTGCTTCACTTTACAATTATTTGCATATCATTCAATTTCTTAATCCATCCATATTTATCAATTCAGGTGCTTTGTTAGCCTGTTTTTTCTGCATTATAATCTGATGTGTGTATGCCAGATCATTATGGCAAAGCCAGCAGGGGGACCCAGAGCCCCCAAACAGCAAGGACACTGGGACAAGGACGATTGGGAAGACGAACCAGAAAAATTTGATACACATCATTGATAAGAAATCAAAATAATAGCAAAGGTGCACAAACAAAAGCCACTGTTTGGAGTGCTTAACCACTGGAGTGAACCGGGTTGCATGAGCACTGTGTGGAAATTCACCTTGAATTTGTTGTTGAAATAAGTTTAGCCTGACTGCAGTCTTTACATCACAGATAACAGTTATGCTGTTTTAATTTGTATTAACACATTGAAAAATATTAATTCAGATGGTTTTTATCCTAGAACTTTTTAATTGGATCATTTAATCCTGAAAACCAAGAGATAATGATTGGACTGGTTATAATGGTTGTTTCATAACTATCAGTTTTAGATCTAGGATTGCACTTCACAAGCATCACTAACTTCAGTCTCTGTGACACTTTGAATGTCATCTGGGGATTTTGGTGCAGTTTACTTGCATGCCGCATGCACTAAAAACACTTTTTCCTCAGGATGTTCCCCTGCTAACGTTTGCACTGTCTTTACTTTTTTTTTTCTTTTAAGTGTCTGATTATGTCTGCTTCTCCTCCACAGATTATAATGGCCAAGCCGGCTGGTGGACCCAAAGCTCCACAAGGAAAGAAGGACTGGGATGAGGATGACTGATGTCACTAGCCTGTGTGTCTCTCTCTGTCATCGTCTTAGCTTTTCAAGTGTTATGTATTTAATATCTTGCCCCATTCTTTTTGTATTTTTTTTTTTAGGAGAAGCCATCCACATTAACAATGAGTGGCTCTGAGCTGTTTTTCTTGTCCCAATAAAGGCACTTGAGCTGTCAGCATCCTTGTCATTTCTTTAAAATAATTCTTGGTGTATAACAAAATGCAGCGTAATTGCAACAGTTTGATATTCTTGAAAATTACAGCTATTATATTCATCCAGTTAAATCAACACTATGACTCTACATAGTAATGGGAGTCCTTGCCGCACTATTTTTGTGCAGATTGGATTATTATTGTGCTGAGTTGATTAAATCCTTTGCCCAAAAAATATAGGCCTTGTTTCTCAGACAGGGTTTAGATTAAGCCAGGATTAAGCCTTAGTTCAATTAGGACATTTAACAGGGTCCCCGCGGGTCCTTAAAAAGTCTTAAAAGGTCTTAAATAACATTTTCGCTTTTTAAGGTCTGAAAATGTCTTAAAATCTGAAATTTCCAATAAGGAGGTCTTAAATTTCACGTACGGACCTTAAATTTCTTGTAGGAGACAACAACACATTACAGACGGTGTTTACGACCGTTCATGCTTATGGTCGGGTTGCCAGATTTAAATAATTAAATCCCCAGTCAGAGCTTTTCTGTTAAAATAACACGCTTTCTACCCGGTCTTGTCAATAGTATCTGGCAACCATGCTCGCGCGCGCTCTCTACACTGCTGAAGAAGCGCGGATGATCTGAAAACACTGACAAGTAAGCTGGAGTTCAGTGATCTTCATTTGAGATTTTCTACTTACATTAATTAAAGTGTCATTCAGTTGGTCTTTATTCTGTCACGAGCCGCTTGCGCTGTTTGTGTGACTAAATCTGCGATCAATACAGGCTGATATCCAGCAGTGTTTTTAATGTTGATCATATTATTGCATATTATTGCTATTTTGCAACAAAAGCCACGGCAGCAGACAGTGGTGATTCGAGAACGAATCTGTGGCTTTGAACGAATCGTGAGATTCAATGACCCGTTCATAAATACAGCCACTTGCTTTGTTACCATAGACTGTTGTGTTTGATACTGAATGAATGAATGACTCGATGACGGATGACTCACTCATAAAGACAGTGACTTACCGCCACCTACTGGCGATTTTAATTTAATGTTAAAAAGTATCACCTCGTTTTTACCATCATTGCATATTTATTGAACATTGTTTTATTTAAAGCATTATTTCTTTTATAAAAGTATTTATAAAGGTAAAAAATTAACTGGAAAAAATCGATTAAAAGGGGCAGATATTGTCCCTTAAAGGTTCTCTAAGCGATCCTGGGTGACGTCACTTCTTGTTGACGTTCGAACTATTGTCAAACAAAACGGAGGCTAGCTAGACCCTCCCTCCTCCTCATCCGCACACTAACCCCCCAAACCACACCCCCAAACCCTTCTTGTCGGTCATTGGCTGGAACAGTTTGTTATGTTTTGGGGAGCGGGTCGCTGCAGTTTGTTTTTGGTGCTGTTTGTGAAGCATGGGCTGTCTACAGAGATCGCGTTTCTTTACAGTGTGTTCAGGGGACAGGCAGCCAGCGGATAGTGAGGAGATGTTTGCTGTATGTGACAAAAAATGTTTTGGCCTAAAAAACACATGACATCGCTTAGAGCACCTTTAATGGAAAAGGTGTGACTGCAGTCTAAGTGCAAGAGGGGTTACGGCACTCTAAAAAATTGGAGTACCACTGAACTAAGGAACAGGGATATGTAGAATTGCACAAGTGCTACTGCTAAAGAGTTAATTGTCAATACAGCCTGTTACCTTGATTCAAATGTTACCTTGAAGTCAACTAAAACTAGACTAAAACTATGAAAGAGAAAATTACAAAAATGTGACTAAGACCAATAAGCATTTTCATCTTAAGACTAAAACAAAAACGGCTGCCAAAATTAACACTGTCGTGTCGTGCTGAACATTTTCCTGGTTTTTTTTGTCGTGGTAAAGTCTTAAATTTGCCTTTTAGAGGACTTAAAAAGGTCTTAAAAGTCATTAAATTTGCTGTTAAAAAATGTGCAGATACCCTGTTTAAGTAGCTTTTATAAATGTTTGTTTAAAAAAAGCATTACTGCTGCTGTGCATCTTGAGACAAAATAATAGCACTGACATAGTATAAGTTGCTTTTAGTTAAATCAGCTTAACCATGCATTTTAGTCTGGGACTTCGCTTAAGCGTATAGTCTATGAAACGGGGATAAAGTGTTGCCTATTTTTTTTATACAGTGATTTTAGTAATATTACTAATTATTGAGGAAGCACTAGTCGTGCGAGTGGTTTGTGGAGGTCTGCTACTTATATAGACAGATTTGCTCATTGTTAAGTGGGCGCACACTAATTATTTTATATTTATAATAAATTTGTAATTTATAGATGTGTTTGCTAATTGTTATTGGGGTGCCAATATTTAGAAAGATTAAAAATCAGACTCATTATAGCAATGAATGCATAAAAAAGGTAATTTCAAAGCCAGGATCATTATAAATCGATTATACATCACATAACACCCTCCAGCTATATGGTCACCACAGTTAATGCTTTGCTTTAGTTCTTTAGTTTAGTTTTGCTTTAGTTATGAGAAATGTTCCGAATCTTTCTGTAATTAATTACGTGTAGTGTGCTAAACTAACTGGGACTAGTCACCGCATTTACATATTGTTGGTTTGATTGCTTCTGTTAGTTATTTAAGGCGCTTTGTCTGCTAAATTATTAAATGTAAATTATTAATATCATTAAAAATTATTCACTTATATTGTAACTAACAAATAATATTTATTACATAATCAATTAAAATGATTTTTGTGTGTGGAAACAATAACCGTGGCAGTTATGGTATCTGGTCTGCCCTTCCAGGGTGCGCGCGTTCATCGGGAGCGCTCTTGCAAGAACCAGTGGACGCGCGCTCCCGAGTCCCGACGTGCGGTACTAATCATGGCTGCTCTCAGTAAGTCCATACCGCATAGCTGCTATGAGATAGGACACACATGGAGTACCTCATGTACGAATTCCACCCTCCAGGTGACAGCCGGTGCTCTGGAGGTCTCATTCAAGATATACGCTCCTCTGTATCTGGTGAGTGTATGTGCGCGGATCTAAACGTTAATTCACCCTGGCAAGGGCGCAGTTAGCCTGGTAGCTAAGTTACATCAGAGTCCTGCAGGACGATGCGAGGGCCCGTAACAGTTGCTAAGTTATTTAGAAATAAAAACACAAAAGTCTGTCTCAACCCGTCGTGTTTTACATTTACTAGCATTCAAATTGTCCAGGAAAGGTCGTATGACTGATGACATGCTCAAATGAGCTGAGAGAGAGAGAGAGAGCTGCTGAATGATACTGATCAAACTGTCAAATGCTAATTTGCGAAACTTATTTGTGCAAAACTTGCGCTTCCATTGTTCAGTGTCTTATTGTTTAATGTTCACGTTTCCGCAATTCAGTCTTCTTTGAATTATGTTGTGAATTGAAATTATGCTTGACATACTTAATTTGATGGTAAACTGCCTGGTTCGTCTGTTAGATTTCCACAATCATTCTCATTAAACTGAAACTGCATATTTAAAATGAACAATTACTGTTTACCAAAGTAAGGTTTAGGTTCAGATGTTTTATTTGGCCAGGGTGTTCACTGGCTCACATTAAAACTTACCAATCAGATTCGTGAACGAATCGGTTTTGGAGTTTTGGATCTTTTCGATGAATCGGTTGAATCTTTCTAGCGAAATTGACACCCTTTTTTCTGATTGATTCATTCAGTGGGTAACGTTAGGCTCCTACCTATTGGTCCCTATCTCTAACGCTCACATCTAATCCTAACCGTCATAGGTAGAAGCAGGGGGAGTCATAATCTCATGGGGAGACATATTTGGTGTCACACGTGCTTGAACGATTTGTTTTCACGAATTTTCCCTCATTAAATAAACTAATAATTAGCAACCATCGGTGCTCTGGCCCTAATAAAGCTATGCACTGATAAATCATTTATAATAAATACGGCAATATTCCATAAAAAAAAAAAGAATTGTCAGTTTTGATTTCATGGTGACTTTAACCACAGGTTGTTGGCTAAATGCCACATTACATTAGTATATTTATTCATCAGGGAATGTTATCTTGTATTTACGTTCCTGTGATGACTTTAACATAACTGGCTGTCAGTCTTTATAGATCTAACAGAGGGATCATCATTGTGTTGTCAACTTTGGATGTGTCATTTGCTTCCATTGCAAAACTGCAGTTCATAGTGGTGCAACACCTGAACTGTAGGGTTGCAGTGCTGGCATTTGATTCAGTTTCACAAAAACTATGCCTCAGTCAGTCTATCATTAGACAGTAGGTCAGTGGTATTTGGATGACAAACCACAGTGTGGCATAAAAGTTGGCATAAAACCGAAGTTGCCAGCTTCTCAAACAAGAAATTGGGGAATTGATTGGATGGTTGGATCATTATCGTTTGCTATTGGTTGATCATGTGAGTGGCAGGTTGTCCTGCCCTCGCACCAGTAAACGCATCATCAGAGAAGAGATGTCACTGCAAGAGGGAGAAATTATTTTGAAGATTACAAGGCCGCATGAATTTAATAAAATTATGTGAACGGATAAATCATTTATAATAAGTACTGCGATATTCCATAAAAAATAAGAATTGTCAATTTTAATTTCAAGGTGACTTTAAAAGCTCAGAGTAAAATCAGAAATAAATTTATTTGAATAACAGGAAATATCCTCAACATTCAATAGATTTTTTTCTGTGTTCCAGATTGCAGCCATTTTAAGGAGGAGGAAAAAAGATTATTACAAGAAAAGGCTGCTTCCTGAGATCCTGCAATCCACGTCTTTCCTGACCGCAAATGGAGGCCTCTACATTGCGTTCTTCTGCATTCTCCGGTAATCTTAACAGAATTCTGCTAACAAGCAATACTTGGAAATGTTTGCCGTCCCACGTGTACTGTTGCTGCAACAAGAGCTGTAAAGCAACCTTTGAATCCATGTCCTTATCAGCTGTTCAGAGTCTACGCACATATTCGTCCAAATAGGATTGTTAAGACCTTTGACACATCAAATAAATGATGTAGCCTACTGAGATAAACTTTTGGATTTATGACCATTATTCTGCATGACCGGTTCAATGGAATGAAGGGCACTTAATTTGTGAATACATTTAAATCCCTTCTAAATGAGACAAATATTCAGCAGTGATATTATCCTCGGTTGAAAGCACGTCAGTTAGCTCTGTTGTGTAGTTTATGAATATAAATGACCTACTGTCCTTTCCATTGTTTCCTTTCTTTTTCTTCTGTTATTCAGGAAGCTTTTGGGACGTTTCTACTCCTGGTCGGCCGGCTTTGGGGCGGCACTGCCGGCCTCATACATCGCCATACTAATAGAGCGGAAAAGCAGGTTAGCCCTGGCTTTTTCTTTTCATGCTGATCGGATTTCCTTTGGCCTTTCTTTTATGCAAATTTAATGCAAAGTTTAAACCACATTTACACAACCTGGCTGCATATGTACATTTTCTCTGATGGAAAAGATTAAAGGCTCGTTCACACACAATGGATGATAAATATAATAACTATGTTAGTGTCCACACCAATTGAGCTCTTTAATTCTTTCTTCGCCATTGACAGAATTTTTCGTCATTTATGAGACAATGCTGTGACACAACTTCTGAAAGAGTAGAGAATCTGGATCAAAACACAGGCAAAAAAAAGAGCAGAAAAGCGTTTGAAAAAAAAAAGGTGATTTTCTCAGCTTTTGTTCAAAATGTTGCTTTTTTTATGAAACTTAAACACATTCAATTGTTTATAAAATGCATGAAACTAGAATAAAAGATTTATTTTGTTTAAAAGCAAAGGGTCTGTTTTGATATATTACATGTTCAGATATTCATACAACAAAATATTCTGGGGGCCACGAACGTTTTGTGGAAAAAAAACTTCAAAATGCTGGTGGTGGCTGGCAACTTTTTTTCAAAAACGCTGGTGGGGAAAGAGTTAAAGTCAGGTGGATTCTGATTGGATGTCAGTGTTTTTATCATTTATCAGCTGGAAATTGTTTCTGAAAGTGATTCCAACAATATTGTTCTGCCGTGTCATTATTGTTCTAGTTGTGGTGTGGACGTCTCTGTCTCATTGTCTAATTAGAACAATCATTAAAACTATCATTCTTTATTGATTATTAAAACTTTCTTGTTATCGTCCTTGGTGTGACTGGGCCTTAAAATCACTAAAACCTGATTACTCCTATATAAAGAGATCGGATCCTATGTAATTCGTCTGTCTTCTGCAGGAGAGGACTTCTTACAATTTACATGGCAAACCTGGTAAGACGATTCAGCATCGCTTCTTTTCAGTTCCACTGTGTTAAGTCTTCTTGACAGTTTTTTCATACTTGCTTGACCATTTCCTGGCAGTTGTCAACATTGCATCTGTTATCTGTCACTTATGTTACTGTTTCTGGAAAGCTGTGATTAAAAATGATGTCATTTCCAGGCAACGGAGACGATTTTTCGGATGGCTGTCACGAGGGGTCTCGTTAAGCCTATGAAACATGGAGAGGTACGTTACAGTTTACACTACTGTTAATAAGATTTTTTTTTAGTTAAAGAAATTATTACGTTTATTCAGCATGGATGCATTCAATTGATTAAAAGCGACAGAAATGTTTTTACCTTGATCATAAGGTTTTGTGTCTATCTCATATTTTCCAATTGTCTCCCCCCAGGTTCTTCTCTTCTGCTTGACTGCATCTCTCTACATGTTTTTCTTCAGGTATGTTGGTCAGCTTATTGGTTCTCAGTCCTGGTCCTGGAAGACACCAGCACTGGTTATCTCGTTTATTTAACACTTCATCTTCTCGTTAGTAGAGGCTCCAAGACTTGCTGAGGTCCTCCAGGACCAGCATTAAAGGGATAGTTTATTAAATTATGTCATTTACTTACCCTCAGGTTGTTCCAAACCTGTATAAATTCCTTCTTCTGCAGAACACAAAAGAAGATATTTTAAAGAATATGGGTAACCAACGAGTTGATGGTCCCTGTCGACTTCCATAGTATGGAAGAAACCTTCTATGGATTTCAATGGGGCCCGTCAACTGTCTGGTAACCAACATTCTTCAAAATATCATCTTTTGTGTTCTGCAGAAGAAAGAAACTTATACAGGTTTGGAACAACTCGAGGGTGAGTGAATGATTTTTGGGTGAACTATCCCTTTAAGAAGGACAAACACACTCTTCAGAACACATATTAAATCCTGGTTGTTCGATTACAAACGTTGACCCTTCCCATTTCTGGTTTTATCTTCAGATGCAAAGACGGACTCAATGGCTTTGCTTTCTCTGCCTTAAAGTAAGTTTATTTATAATTTCTATGACTTCTGTACTACTTAAGTTCCCATGGATTTTCAGTTAATCCTAAGGCCCCCTTGGAAACACCCTGTTCAGAGTATAAAGTCATGTCAGGGTGCTGAAGGAGATTATGTGTCTGGCTGTGGCAGATTTATAGTTGGGAAGGAGGAGATCCCGACACACTCTTGCCTGGCTGAGCACGCGTACACACAGGGTTCAGAGAGAGACGCGCAGCCACCGGATGAGAGACCAGAGCACACGCCTGCCTCCAGGGGGAGCTGCATCGGAGCATTTACACGCAAACTCCTAGACTCTATGTGAGTGTGAGATATATATACCTAGAAAACATATATTTCAAACTTACATTCAAGATTTTTTACAGAAAACTTCATTTAATTCTATCCAATACCACCAAAAATATGATATAATTAAACATTAAAACTTTAAAACATTAAAAAATAATGTAACATTAAAAAATTAATGGAAAAATTAAAAGAGAAATTTAAAAAAAAAAAGTTTTTATATTTTAAAATGTAATTTATTTATGGACAAAGCTGATATTTCAGCATCATTATTCCAGTCTTCAGTGTCACATGATCCTTCAGAAATCATTCTAATATGCTTATTTGATGCTCAAGAATAATTTCTTATTATTATCAAAGTTAAAAACAGTTGTGCTGCTTAATGTTTGTGGAAACCATGAGGCATTATTTGATATTTGACTGGAAAGTTCAAAAGACCAGCATTTATTTGTAAGAAATCTCTTACATTATAACATTCTTTTTTTAAATTACTGACCACAAATCAAAATGTACTACCTCATTCAGTGCTGTTTGATACATTAATAGTGGGTAAAAAAGAGGTTTTACTTGGATTTGCCACTTTGTTGAACAACCAGGAATAAAAATGAACTGTCAGCTTCATTGTCATGTGTGAATGTTCCCCTGCTTTATAACGTATTGTGCATTTGCATTCATTGTGTGTGTGTTGTCCCCTTTAGATGCAAACATGGACCCAGGCATAGATGTTGCAAACACTATCAGGACAACTGCATCTCCTACTGTGTTAAAGTAAGAGTCTGAGACCACCAAACCTGCTGTCTTTCAAACCATTCATCTGTTTGTCCTGAGCATATGTGTTTGAATGGGAGAGTGACCGAATGTGAATGCATAAACGTGTAGCATTCATCTGGGTGAAAGGCTCTGTTGATAAAGCAGTGCCCTTTGCTCACTAACTGACAGCTGATGTGAAGTTGCTGGATGTTTTCTGGAGAGCAGCTTCTGAGATGCTTGCTTTGTGTTTTTTAAAGGGTTTCATCCGAATGTTCAGCGTGGGTTACCTCATCCAGTGCTGTTTGAAGGTTCCATCAGCATTCAGACAGGCCTTCACCAAACCCTCTCGTCTGCTCTGGCTGCTCTACAACAAAGAGAACTTCCAGCTAGGAGCTTTCCTGGGATCTTTTGTCAGTATATACAAGGTACTTCATCTCCACTGAGATCCAGTGCTTGTTTTTCCAATGAGACCGCAAGATTCTCTGCAACTTGTAGGGGGTTTTGTTTCCTTCACCTTTCTCAGTAACGTATTTTTCAGATGTGATATTTCTCTCTCTTCATCTCACTTCCATTTTATGAAAGGGCACAAGCTGTTTACTGAGATGGATGCGGAACCTGGACGACGAGCTCCACGCTCTCATAGCAGGTAAATTGTGTTTTGAACCCCTTTCCTTTTGCACAGCCATTAGAGATTCTCAGCTCACCCTTTTCTCCATCTTTTCAGGTTTTCTTGCCGGCACGTCAATGTTCTTCTACAAGAGCACCACTATCTCCATGTACCTCTTCTCTAAACTAGTGGAGGTAAGAATTATCTTGTTTTTTAGTGGTTTCCAACGAGTAGGGCTTCTCAATGATGTGTCTGGTTTAGTGTTTGCTTTTGGCTTGTCAGAGTTCTTCTGAAACCCTCCACCTGCCTAGATCTGCTACGGGATTTATCTGTGTCTATTTATGCAGCAGCAGCTTGTCTTGCTTGCTCAAAGCAGTGTGTCTGTGTATCTATTAGAAGTAGCAAGTCCATACTTGCTCTGCAGAAGCAGAAGGTTTAATCAACGTCATCAGCCAAATACATTAACATTGCCACATTCAAAAACTGGCTAAAACTATCCAGAGAGTTGTCATGATTGACACATATCAAATAAAATGCATTTAGAAGTGTTTTATTAATATACAGTGTATTTATAACCAAGTATCAGCGTTTTTTGGCTTCTTTTTTTTTCTGTTGACAAATTACCATAAAAGCCTTGTATATTAAATGATTAATAAAAAACTATGAAAAAACACTAATCATATTTTATACAGTTTATATAAAGGTGCAATAGATATTTTTGGATTTAAAAATAATTTATAATATTTTTTTTTATTTAATCATTCAAATTATTATTTTTATTTAAAATATAACTTAGTGAATTGATGATTAACAATGTATACGCATATATATACTGTCTTTTTAGACGTTGTATTTCAAAGGGATCGAGGCAGGCAGGTTTCCTTACTTCCCTGAAGCTGACACCATCATCTATGCCATCTCCACCGCCATCTGTTTTCAAGCGGTGAGTTTAAAATCTACCTAAAAGGACCTTCTGGATATCCAAGGACAGTTTTACACCAAGGGAAAATACAAACTACATTAAAATGCAGAAGCTGTTTGTGCCCGTGTGACTTATTGATGACTCCGTCATGAACTGAATGAGAATCACGCCAAGTGCGGTTTCAATTAAAGAAAGGCAAAAATAGGTTTGCCAGGTTTTAAATTGCAAATCAATAAATTCAAGACATTTTCAAAAACCTACTGGAAACATGCCCATAGTTCATGTGATTTATTTTGAAATAATTTTGTTTGATATGCCCTGGATGGATCTGATCAGGCGGTCATGGAAGTGCAAAATCTGAGACCATCATACTGGAAATTTCTACTGCGGTTGACAAAGGGCAGGTGAGGATTAATGGAAAATCTGATTGATTATCAAGTCCCATTATGCATATGAATTGTTGAACACATAAAGTTATGATTTCTTTGTCCAGGTTTGCTCTGATGAACAGAAAAGTGCTTGATGTTTTCGGGACCGAGGCTTCCAGACACTTTGGTGACTACACGCCTAAACTTGACCCCAGATTCGTGCTGTGTCCCATCGACATGGACGTGCAGTTGGGCTGACAGACCCGTGGACACCTGTGAGATGTCTTCACATAGACCAACAATGACACAAAGGCACGCAAAGCTCTTGCACACAATCTCTCTATCTTACATTCTCTCGGCCTGGCGCTCATTAAATGTGAAGTGAAAGTGTGAAGGCAGTTATACGTTTACGTTAATGTGGATCTGAAACATTTTGCAATGTAATTACCGCAGGCAAGATGTGACCTCTCTGTATGCACATTATAAGCATTTGATGATGATTTGAAGTTTATAGGATAATGGTTGTTTATTGGATTCTCAAGGGCAGAATGACTGACAAGGAATGTGTTCACACTAACTCAGCAATTCCTGAACTGTTTGGGATTTGACCTGCAACCTCTCTGTTTTTTAGTCTGTAGCATTAACTAATCGGCTTTGAGAATATAAAATGTTTTTAATTTTTTTGTTTAGTTAGGACAATTCAGACCGTCGTTTACAGCACAACGTCGGCCATCTTAAAAGGTGATGCTGGATTATTTTTGGTCATTGTCATTTCAAATCCTACCAAAAACGATCAAATCTGTAATTAACTGTCTGCCATAGTCAGGATATGCGGGTTCAGCCATGTAACAAGATCTTGCTGACATCAGGGTTGTGTATGATCTCTTCTGTCTTTAGTGTGCACTGAATTCTTGTACAGATACATTGAGACCTTCTGGTAAGTAGAGGCTTTTATGGAATGTTATTAGTACAGAACTACCGCCTTTTTATTGCAGATTTAATATTTGCAAATATTCTTTCAGGAGAGATAAGCAGATTAAAACTCATCTTAATGGAGTTTCACCTTCATTTTCAGTAGCAAATATTATTATTATTATTTTTTAATTAACAATATAGTGTAAAATCTGACAATATAATCGCAGTATTGCTGTGTATTTGAAATGTAATTTATGTAAAAAGAAAAAAAGAAAGCCTTATGTCTTTGATGTTTGTATAAAAGCAAAAGCTTTATATTAAAAAAAAGTTCAGATGAAATAATGTCTAATGTTTTATTTAACTATATATACATACATGCACACACAGTGCCTGTCAAAAGTTTGGCAACATTACAATTTTTTATGTTTTGAGAGAAGTCTCTTCTGCTCAACAAGGCTGCATTTATTTAATCACAGTGAAATATTACAAAATAATATATTTTTGCGGTTGTGCTGCTTAATATTTTTGTGGAAATGGTGATACTTTTTTCAGGATTCTTTGATGAATAGAAAGTTCAATGAATAATATTTATTTTACATTTATTAAAAACAGTTTTTTGAAACATTATAAATGTCTTCACTGTCACTTTTGATCAATTGAATGCATCCCTGATGAATAAAAGTATTAATCCCGCTCTTTTTTTGTAATCTTACCACAAAGGTTTGAATGGTATCATTGTTTCCACAAAAATGTTAAGGAACAAGAACTGGTTTCAACATTGATAATAATAATAAATGTTTCTTGTGCAGCAAATCAGCATATTTGATTGATTTTTGAAGGATCATGTGACACTGAAGACTGGAGTAATGATGCTGAGAATTTAGCTTTGATCACAGGAATAAATTACTACATTTTTAAATGTATTCAACTATACATGAGTTCTTTTAAATTGTAATATTATTTCACAATATGACTGACCAATAAATATGACTAATAATCACTTTCTTTTTACAAAGAATGATCATGTTGTCTTAAAAATTGATTTGGATTGGTTTGATAGTTTAACAGATGCTATTTAGATGAGTGATACATTAAAAAAAAAACCGATATAACTGATTTGTTCAAACGTCCACTGGAGGGCGATGTTATACTCCGTTTAAATCGCAGATCATCCAATATTTGAATCCATGAGTGCACTCATTAATTTAAAAACATTTGCAAGACTAATATAGGTGTTTATTTGTAAACAGAGATGAAAATAGTCGTATATTTATTTTTAGTAGTAGACCAACTTAATACTGAAACTTTGTTTATTTGCATCCAAAATAGAGTTTTAAAAAATATATATATTTTCATTGTATCTTAAATTATGGTCCTAGAGGACAAAATGTAGTAATTGCCCATCGAGCAGAGGCTCTGAATCTTCCCAGTGTTGCACTTTGTATTCAGTTGACATGATCCTCCTGACGCAGCACAAATTGTCTTCGAAATGGTTACAAATTGCTTTGTTTTGTCCTCTCACTTTCACATTGTCTTGGTTTACAGACGAGCATTTGTGTCCATGTTTCTCGACTTTCTGTCCAGTCTCCGGCCCTCTGAGCGGCCCAGCGTGAGAGTCATGTCTAGTCCTGAGAGAGGATCTGTTCATGCCTGTTCATGAACAATGATTTATTTGAACTGGTGGATAAGTGAAAACTCAGAACGCTCAAAAAAGACATTTGACCTCTACATTTATATATTTGCCAGACTATACTGCAGCTCACTTATAAAATGTACGTTTTGGAATCAAACCAGGGACCTTGACATTGCTGACGTCATGCTTATAAGTTGAGCTACTGTATGTAAATGAAATGGCATTCTTCTTTCTTGATAAATGAATAACATTTTCACCTCCGTTCTGTTGATGGAAAAGGGATGGAATTAAATGTGAGATGCTTTTAAGACTGTCCTTGCCACATCTCCAAGGAGAAATATTAATTTGATCTCCGATTTCTGGTGACGATTCTCATTTTCAGTTATTTCTTAACCAGAGAAAGAGCTGAAGGACAGATATCCATGCTGTGGTCTCAAAGCCGTGCAAATGCAAACTTCTAGAGCGAATCGACGCATTAATGTGCGACGCAAATGGGAGAGCCGTCTTTAATTGTGCCAGTATTTTTGCAGTGACCTTCAGCACAGATGTAGCAAACTTTCTCTTGATTCACGTCCTTCATGCTGAGATTTCCCACAGGGCCCTTTAAAAATAACTGGTTGGTCTAGAAGTTTCGGTGAGCACTTTTCAGGTGCTGGCCAATCAATCACTTTCAGCTGTCTCCATGGCAACTGAATCTCATCAAACAGTCTGAAGGATGAGAGTGTGAATGTGTGCGGCCAGAGTGTGCATTTATTGAAAATCATCCCTATACTGTACATGCAGCAGCTGAGCATTCCTCAAAATGTACAAAAGCTGCAACGTTTCTGCAAGGTTACTAGGAGGGCTGCAAACTCTCTTTGTCTCAGTTCCAGTGCTGTCTCTCTTCTTCACACTTGTCTGGGACCTGATCCAGATGAATCGAACCCAGGTGCAATGTCAAGCTGTCATGTTTGTTAGAAACCGGCGAGAGGTGTGTGTGTGTGTGTGTGTGGTTAGCCTCAGATGCACACCTAATCATGGCATGTCCTTTCTTGCCTCTGCCTCCAGGTTGTCAGGATCCATGGCAGAATGAGGCCACACAAATGCTCTGATCAAAGTGATGCGGTTATGTCTGCTTGCTGTTGTATTGATGTCAGAGAAGTCGTCTCGTGTTGTCGCTACACTTTGGATTGATTTGGCTTGAGAATATTTTACCTGCTATAACCGTCGCAGAAGAGCGTATAGAGTGGGCTGGCTGACCTGCAGGGGCTTTAATATATGGACCGGCAGACAAAATCTATAATAAAATCTAATCTACTTAAGCCTATTTTAACACATTTATTAAATGAGACCCGGGATGTTAATGAGTCTGGCAAGTATCGAGTGAGGAATACTCCAGGCAGGCTGCTGAGAAGATTAATACTACTCACCACATTCATTAACTCATAATCCCCTCCTCATTGAAAGTCTGTTTTGTAAAAAGTAATGGGGCATTTTGCATGGCAGCTTATTTGATTTTAAAATCACGCAGAGGAAAGCCAATGTTATTATAGAAGTATTTGGAGATTATTATACACAGTGCCCTCTATAAGTATTGAGACATTAAAGGGTTAGTTCACCCAAAAATGAGAATTCTGCTATTGCTCACCCTCATGTTGTTCCAAACCCATAAGGATTTTATTTCGGAACACAGAAGAATAGAAGACAAAGAATTTTTCCTCCAATATGAATCCATCCATATAAATGAACGGTTTAGTCCAAAATTTCTGAAGAGACACGATCGCTTTATGATGAAAAGATTGAATTTAGACTTTTATTCACATATACATTGATCAGTGTACATAAACAGAAGCTCAACAGAACATGCTTGACGCTCGATAACAAACATCATTGGTTCTTGCGGAAGCTCAAACGTGCTGCGTAACAAGAATGAACCTCATTGGTTCTTGCGGAAGCTCAAACGTGCTGCGTAACAAGAATGAACCTCACTGGTTCTTGTGGAAGCTCAAACGTGCTGCGTAACACAAGAATGAACCTCATTGGTTCTTGCGGAAGCTCAAACGTGCTGCGTAACAAGAATGAACCTCATTGGTTCTTGCGGAAGCTCAAACGTGCTGCGTAACACAAGAATGAACCTCATTGGTTCTTGCGGAAGCTCAAACGTGCTGCGTAACAAGAATGAACCTCATTGGTTCTTGCGGAAGCTCAAACGTGCTGCGTAACACAAGAATGAACCTCATTGGTTCTTGCGGAAGCTCAAACGTGCTGCGTAACAAGAATGAACCTCATTGGTTCTTGCGGAAGCTCAAACGTGCTGCGTAACACAAGAATGAACCTCACTGGTTCTTGTGGAAGCTCAAACGTGCTGCGTAACACAAGAATGAACCTCACTGGTTCTTGTGGAAGCTCAAACGTGCTGCGTAACACAAGAATGAACCTCACTGGTTCTTGTGGAAGCTCAAACGTGCTGCGTAACACAAGAATGAACCTCATTGGTTCTTGCGGAAGCTCAAACGTGCTGCGTAACACAAGAATGAACCTCATTGGTTCTTGTGGAAGCTCAAACGTGCTGCGTAACACAAGAATGAACCTCACTGGTTCTTGTGGAAGCTCAAACGTGCTGCGTAACACAAGAATGAACCTCACTGGTTCTTGTGGAAGCTCAAACGTGCTGCTTAACACAAGAATGAACCTCATTGGTTCTTGCGGAAGCTCAAACGTGCTGCGTAACACAAGAATGAACCTCATTGGTTCTTGCAGAAGCTCAAACGTGCTGCGTAACACAAGAATGAACCTCATTGGTTCTTGCTGAAGCTCAAACGTGCTGCGTAACACAAGAATGAACCGTATTGGTTCTTGTGGAAGCTCAAACGTGCTGCGTAACATGAGAATGAACCTCATTGGTTCTTACACGTCAAGCGAACCTGCTTGAGTTTCCGTTTACCACAACTGATGTGTGAGTTGATGAATGTTTATTTGTAAATAAAACCCTAAATTCAATCTGTTCATATAAAGCTATCGTGTCTCTTCAGAAAAGTTTGACTAAACCGCTCAATTCATATGGATTAGTTTTATGATCTCTTTATTTACTTTTTGAACGTCAAAGTGTCAATCGAGGGACAGAAAAATCTCAGATTTCATCAAAAAGATCTTTTGTGTTCAGAAGATGAACAAAAGGCTTATGGGTTTGGAACGACATGAAGGTGAGAAAATGACGACAGAATTTTCATTTTTGGTTGAACTAACCCTTTAAAGACAAAATTGCTCTGTTTGCTCAGGAGTCAAGAAATCTCTAAATATGATTAAAGCATGAATATGAGCCAAAAGAACAGAATGTCACACATCATTATTAGCTGTTTCAACACATACATGTTTTTAGCTAATTTTAGTTACATTTTTATATTATTATTTCATTTTTATATTATATTATTTTAATTTTAGTATTGGGTATGGCAACCCAATATTAGTATTGCAAATGTACAAGTTAGAAGCTAGTATTCAGTTGCAAATCCCTTGCACACAATCACAGCAGTGAGTCTTTGACCCGTAGACATCACCAGACTTTTGGTTTCATCCTTTGAAATGCTTTTCCAAGCCTATAATGCAGCCATGTGCTTGTTTTTGGGGGAGTTTCTGCCTTTAGTCTCCTCTTCAGCTGGTGAAATGCATGTTTGGTAGGATTTAAATCTGGAGATAGACTTGGCCAATATAAGACCTTCATTTTCTTTCCCCTGTTAAACTCCTTGATTGAGTTGGCAGTGTGTTTTGGGTCATTGTCCTGTTGCAATATTAAAGAGCTTCCCAATGAGTCTGGTGGCATTTTCTTAAACATTGGTAGCCAAGATGGTTTTGTACACCTGAATTTATTCTGCTGCCGCCATCATTTATTAAAGGCACACTGTGGAACTTTTCAACCTTTATAATATATTACCAAAACCCATTGAGATGGTACATCGACTTACAATAGGTTGAATGACACGTCTGCCGAAGCCTGAAGGTGTCTGTATCGCTTTTACTAGCACTATGTAACTTCGGGTTTCGGGTAGGAACCCGAGCACAAAAAGAACTACAAAATTCGACCGCTTTACGGCATACGTCACTTCCCCCACCACCCCAACTTCCTCAAATTCTAACGTGAGAGCTCAACTCGCGGATTGCCGGCGTCTGTATGTTGTCGTCATGGCTGAATCAACAGCTACTCGGAAGAAAGCAAAGATTTTGTCAGAGGAGACCAAAAAAAGAAAAAGGGAGAGTTTAAAATAAACATCGGCATAAAAGTGTATATTTAATGTAATATTTACTGCGAATTCGTGTAACAAAACTGATATAAGTCACAACATACTGCCGTATACAAATGTAAATGTTTTTTTTCCTTTCAGCTCATATATGTTTGTATTTGTGTAAAAGGAAAAACAAACTGAAGACTACAAATAACGGAAATATGTAGTGAGTTATATCAGTTTTGTTACACGATTTCCCGACTACTTGATTTCATCTCCAACCCATTGCAAAGAGATCCTGAAGACGTTAATTGTTTGCTTCAGGTGTGTTTGATTAGGGTTGGAGATGAACTGTGCAGAACAGACGATCGGCAGGAGCAGGATTGGGCAACCCTTGTCAATGCGACTTACCTGATCAGACATTGTTTTCTGCGTATGCTACTTTTATTCAATTTGTTTTCTTTATAGGATTTATATTATTAATCTTATATTTATATTATTATTTTGGTCAGTAGTGAATCGATTAACTTTCTCCAACATACAAATCAAATGCCGTCTGCACTCGCATAAAGACACGGGAGGTTGACTGTTTGTTGACTTTTGCGACAATGCTGAGACGCTTGTGGCCTCTAGGGGCACTAGACGTGAAAATTACAGGTCGAGCGCACCCTAGTGGCCAAAAATTCCACAGTGTGCCTTTAAGTCATCAATAAAGATGAGTGAACCTGTTCCAGGGGTAGCCATGCATGCCCACGCCATGACACTACCTCCGATGAGGCTTTAGATCATTTCCTTTTTGTCCTCCATACTTTTGCTTTCCCCTCACTTTGATAAAAGTTCGTCTTTGTCTCATCTGTCCATAAAACTGTTCCAGAACTCTACAGGCTCATCTCTGTGCCTTCTTGCAAACTCTAATCTGGCTTTTCCATGTTTGGATCTGATCAGAGGTTTGCATCTTGCTGTGTAGCCTCTGTAATTCTTCTGTCGAAGTCTCCTGTGAACGGTAGATTGTGAGACCATTTCAGTTTTACTGACACTTAGGGTTCTTTTTCACAGCTTTTATGATTTGTCTGTCATCAGCTGCTGTTGTTTTTCTCAGCCGACCTGTGGTGCGTTTTCCAAAGCCAATATGACCATGGTTGCAAGTTCCGTCGTTATCAATAGAGTTCAACATGCAACCAAAGTTGGCTAACAATGCTTTTGGGAAACGCACCATGGTTGATGTCGGTTGCTGAAGTTGCCAGTGGTTTCTTTCTTTTTCAGAATATTCCAAACTGTTGATTTGGCTATTGTGTGTCCTATAGGCTATCTCTTATTGAGTTCCTCTTTTCATTTAGCATCCAAATCAGCTCCCTCGTCTTCATCCTGGCTTATGTGTTTTGTCCCAAAAAACGCAAGACTCAGGATGCAGAAGCAATGGATATAACTGATACTACTTATTCCCTGCTTTTAATGTGAACAATTAATGCAACATGACACCGGTTTCAACTAAAAACGTAAAACTTTTTTATGCATTTTGGCCGTTTTATTTACATGCAATGACGTTTCGGGTGCCCGAAAACGCAAAGTTTTGAAAACGGGTTTCAAAGTGCAAGTTTTTGAAAACGGTCTCCATGTAAACAACAAAACCGCGAATCTCTGAAGACGATGACGTCGCGCACATGCGTATTATGTGTTCAATCTATAGTGTTTCATTGCCATCTAATTGCCTGGCAGCAGAATACAGTCTTTTTATGTAATTTTTCGCCAATGATGTCGTCTATACGCGGAAAACTCAATGGAAAAACTTCTCTGTTTTAAGCATATTGTTGTCGTGTAAACGTACCCTTAATGAACCCAATTGTCCCAACACTTATGCTCAAATTAGATTGAGGGATGAAACTCTAAGGGTACGTTTACACGACAACGCTTAAAACTGAGACGTTGCCCTGTTGTGTCAAATTAAACATGAAAATGTTTTTGGCATGAAAATATATTTTATATATCTATTCAAATTCTTCTGAAATGATAATCTTCTAATCGGCTAGCATGTCTAGCTAGTAATGGCCTTTATTAGCTTAAAACGTCCACCCTGTTACACTGCATTGTAAATAAGTCATGTAACAGGGTGGACAATTTCCATAGAATGTGATTGTGAACTGTAAAATATTTGGTCAGGATTATTAGGTTATACTATAGCCTGAGCTTAACCAGTGTGTTTTTAAGATAGACAGACATTATCTCCTTTTGACGAGACTAAAAAATGTTTTCAACAAAACTGCTAATTTCAAAATCAACCAAACTGTAGGAATAACCCATTTACGCCAGAAACTACCCTTATATGTTATTCACATGTGCGTGTCAACAAATCTGCTTGAAGTCACCAGAGAGAGAGAGTGCAGTTAAATAACACTTTTAGGTTTGGGTTTTACTTTCTCTTATGAGATTAGAAATTGACAACTTGTTCCTTCTATGAAAAAAATATTGTGAATGAATCAAAAGCCGAACACTTTCAATCGCTGCCCACCTCATCACTACTAAATATTCGAACCGCCCTCCATAGCTCATTCATCATGGAGACATCCAAATTCATTCTTTCTCTCTTTTAATTAAACTCTCTTCCTATTAGACATGTCTGGAGGGCAAGGCCCAAGAGTGCCAAACAGAACAGAACGGGACACATTATGTCGTCTCTCATTCACTTGTGCTCTGTCTAATTACAGGAAAGAGCTGATTACTACACCTCTGCTCTATGGCCTATTTGCAGAACCCACTGCAATGCAAACCAACTGCGGAGGACAGTTCTTGTTCTCATAATGGTTTGGATGCGGAGCAGACTAACTGAGTCAGGACATTTTTAGCTGTATTCTGATCCCTCTGCGACCTAAACAGAGTTAAACATTACACATTACTGCTGTGTGGTCCTCATAAACCTGCAACATAACCATAAAATCTGGGACAAAATGTCACCCCCTTTGACTTTGTCTGGTGCCATAGAGTGGATGGAGAGGCCAAGGCAGACATAAATGAGCTTACTGGAGCCAGTGAGTCACTAGACCAGCCAATATAGGACATTATCTCCGGCCATGACACTGTCCTTGTGTTTTATGGGGAAAAATAGGTATTTTCTTGGTCACTTGGGTCTGATTGTAGTCTCGCTGTCTCTGTTTCACAATTGTGGACCTAGGCTGGATGCTGATTTTACGCTGGACATTAGCCTAAATGGTGGCAACTCAACACTGTTCAACAATTGTTTATCATACAAACGTTATCCCAAAAATATCAAACTTTACAGTTTTTTACAAAAACCTTGTGGACGTGGCTTCATTTTTTGTCAAAGTATAGCAATTATTAAATATTAGTGCTGTCAAATCAATCAGTCACGATTATAACACTGGAATAACACCACTATCTGAAAATGAATCAAATTAAAACAAAATATTATTTATTTTATATTTAATAGTGCTGTCAAATTGATTTATCGCATTTTACATAAAAGTTTGTAAATACATTATGTATACGTACACGGTGTACACACACACACACACACACACACACACACACACACACACACACACACACACACACACACACACACGTATATATTAACAAACTTTTATGTTAGATGCGATTAATCGATTTGACAGCACTATTAAATCTAAAATGAACAACAAATAATAATAAATAAACTATAATAATACAATTTATTTAAATAAGCTAATCCATATAAAATTGTATTTTATTTTATTCCTTTAAGAATTGTTTTTCTGCTATCTGAACAGACCAATGATCCTCCAGGCAGTGTTATTTTAGTATTATTTAAGTACAATAGTATTAATCAATAGTAGTATTAATTAATATTTTGAATTGGCTTTTATTTTTATATTTTCAAAAATGCATGACTTTAGTGCAAAAAAAAGCTATTCATTCAATTAAAAGATTTGTTCAACAACAACATAGATTCTTGATTCACTTAGAAACACAGAGAGACAAATCTGTTACACTATTTTCAACTCTCAAGTCTGGTTACTTGTAACGTTTGGTTAAAATGACAATTAGCCACTTGGTTTTATGTTTTGTTATTTAAATGAATGATATTACATTTAAGTTTGGCCGTTTTTTTCTGGTAACAGTGAAAAAAAGCTTTTAGTTTTAGTATCTCTTTTAACTGCCAACTTTGTCAAAATATATAGAATATAAAAAATATTCAGTTTTCATATGGCAACATTTACATTTTTTATTAAGATTTTAATAATATTAAAATTGTTATCGTATTCCAGCTTAATTTAAACTAATGAAAATGATTTTTTTTATGATTTTTAGTTTTAGTAATCAAACAATACTGCCATGAGGTCTATATAATTATATTCTTTTAGGTTGCATTTTATAAAACAATGTGAGACAGGATATATAATTTCCCCCCTTGATATTCTAACCTTACTCTAGTACTAAATGCAGAGCAAACTGACCTCAGAGCTGTTGTAATTCTCGACAGGCAGCTGTATTGGACAGATGTGCTCTCTATAGCTCTGATGGGATATGTGCAGGCAAATACTGTACTGTCTGTACCTCATTTAACATGAGTCTATATTCTATATTGAGCACTGGCTGCTCTTGATTCACTCTAGTGCGTTGAGAGTCCACTCTGGGGTCTATTTCAAATGTCCCACTTATTGACGGAAGGAGGTGAGCGAGTCTCGCCTCAAGATAATGACAGACCTGCATTTGAACAAAATGGCATGCAATGAACCCTGCAACTTTGTGAATTGAAAATGATCAATGAGATGCAAAACATAAAGCCTGACAATATAAATGCAACATTTCAAAACCAAATCTGTGTTATTACTGGACTAACATAAGATTTATAATCTTTGAAGTATATTTTGAAGGGCTGTTTCGGGAAAACAGAAGCACGTAACACACCTGAGCAGTAAAGGATTCAGTCTTGTGTTCTGAGCGCTCGACTGATGTCGTCACCAGCGCAGCCTTTTTTGACTGACATACATTTAGAAGGCTGTCAAATATCTGTCACTTCGGACAGAAGAGACAAAATGTGTTAATTGATTCCTGAAATAGTCCTGAGAGTCGATCCAATAACAGGCACAACTTGCATATTCAGCATCATTCTACTCATCATTTCTACAGTTGATGACTCACCAACCTTATAAGATTGACACATTTGCAGATTGTACATTTAAGACTAGATTTTGACATTTTCTGAAGAAATTATGAAGAGTGCTCGCCATGCATGCAAAACTTGTTGCCAGATGCTAAGGTGTTGTGGGTGGTTGCCAGGAAATTGCAATGTGGTTGTGGTGGTTTTGAGTGTTTTTGGGCACCTTGTAATGTGGTTGCTACTAGGGTTACTATGCTGTTGCTAGGGTGTTATGAGTGTTTGCTAGGGTTGCTATGCAGTTGCTAGGGTGTTTTGAATGGTTGCTAGGGTTGCTATGCGGTTGTTAGGGTGTTATGAGTAGTTGCTATGGTTGCTATGCAGTTGCTAGTGTGTTCTGAGTGATTGCTAGGGTTATCTGTTTGCAAGGGTCACAATGCAGTTGCTAGGGTGTTTTGAGCGGTTGTTAGGATGTTCGGGGTGGATGCTAGGGTTGCTCTGCAGTTGCTAGGGCATTCTGAGTAGTTGCTTGGGTTGCTATGCGGTTCCTTGGATGTTCTGAGTGGTTGCAATGCAGTTGCTAGGGTGTTTTGAATGGTTGCTAGGATGTTCTGGGTGGATGCTTGGGTTGCTATGCAGTTGCTAGGGTGTTCTGGGTGGTTGCTATGCAGTTGCTAGGATATCCTGAGTGGTTTCTACTGTTGAGATGCTGTTGCTATGGTGTTCTGAGTGGTTGGTAGGGTGTTGTAAGTGGCTGCTAGGGCTACTGTGCGGTTGCTAGGGTTTTCTGAGTCGTTGCTATGTGCTTGGTAGGATGTTCCGGGTGTATGCCAGGGTTGCTATGCACTTGCTAGGGTGTTTTATGCATTTATGCGTTTGCGTTTCGCGGGTTCGCGGGTAAACAATCTGTTACGGTATTTTTTCTATTATAACTGTAAAGCTGCTTTGAAACAATCCATACTGTTAAAAGCGCTTTATAAATGAAGGTGACTTGACTTGACTTTTAAATTGTTGCTAGGGTGTTCTGAGTGGTTGCTAGGGTTAGTGTGTGGTGCTAGCTTTGCTATGTGGTTGATAGGGTGTTCATAATGGTTGCTATCCAGTTGCTAGGGCGTTTTGAATGGTTGCTAGGTTTGCTATGCGGTTGCTAGGGTGTTTTGAGTGATTTCTTTGTGGTTGCTATGGTTTCTATATGGTTACTAGGATGTTCTGAGTGGATACTAGGACTGCTATGTGGTTGCTGGGGTGTTCAGAGTGGTTGCTAGTAGGCTTGGGCGGTATCCAAATTTTGATACCGTCAAACCTCCTCCCTATTTTACCGCGGTATACGGTATTACCGCGTGACTAATTAAAAATTATGACATAAGGCTCAGACGGCATCACCAAACTGTTGGTTTGTGCAGGGATGAGTCACAATGTTCGAATATTCAATTATTTGATTTTATTATAGAATATGGAATAGGTTGTGGGATTATAGTCTATAAAAAATCCCCATGTTTTCCGTTCTGATGCGGTGGTGACACGTTCAACCAGAGGGTGGCGATGCCAATAATGCATCTAAAAGCTGTCAATCAACTCTCAGACAACAGGAGAAGATGCACATTGTCTCACACCAGAGCATGTGAGCGGAGTGGTAATATTTCCTCCAGAGCAGAGAGCGCATTTCTGAAGATCACGCGCCGCGTGCTCAGTCCACTCAGCGTCGCGCGCTCAGAACGCCCGCAGTGACATGCTGGTTAGAAAACATGTGAAGTAGGGCTGCCCGTGCACGACTAAAGGTTTTTTTTTTTTTTTTTTTTTTGACTAGTAGTAGTTGATTTAAGCCATTAGTCTAATCACATATTTATATTGATTAAATTACTTAAATATATATAGGAGAGAATGCTAAACCATAATGAGCGTTTTCGTAATATATTGCCTATTCTGCATCTCAAAGCACGCATAAAGCTTGCCACAAAGAAACGGCAAAAGTAATTAGTATGCATGAAACATTTGAATTGTTTATTAATAAAAAACTTTCTATGTCAGTGGCTGCACAGATAAAGTTTACGATGCAGACTCGCATCTTCGCAGTAGTGAACACGCATAGAGAGAAATGCACACTTCATATGAATTAGCCTACAGAGAGCAGCCCGTTTCTTTTAGTTTTTAATTGTTTTGTTTAAAAGTAGACATTTCAAGCTTACTATATATATACACTTCTCAGATATTTAAGGCATCTATCTTATACGCTGAGTTTCGTTTTTTTTTTGGAGACGCGCTCCAGTTCACGCGCCGGCTTATATTGTCTAATATATATGCTTCTTATTTATTAATCCAGGCAATTCGTTGATGAAACATTGATTAAAATGAAGATACAATTTATACAAAACGAAATTCACTTTAAGGAAAGGCTTTCTACAAAACAAAACGTAATAAGTGGTCAAAAATCATGTCTGACCCATTCCAAATGTTTTCCGATATTGGGCATCTTATGATCCAATCTTATTCATCTCATGCGGTTTCCTTTTCATATAATCAACATAGATGAAATAAAAAAAATAACAACATTATATTATTAAACATAAATATGAAAAGAAATAACCACACCGCTCCGCTGTGTAGCCTACATGCATGTGTGCGTGCATATGGTGGAGGGGTGCGATTTTCGAATAATAATCAAATAATATCAGGCGATCTTCAAATATTATTTTTGCTTGAAATGCCCATCCCTGCCAAACTGCAGAAGTCGTGTTCTTCTTCGAGACCAGGTCACTCCGTGCGCAACTTGCCATCTTTCCCCCTCTCTCCCCCACTCTTTCTCCTCCACACTGTCACGTGATGACAACCACACATAAGCAGTTTTGGCCATTAAATAAATTATATTTAATATTTAATCCTTGTCTCCTATATAAGTGCATTGGATTTTTTTTATGACGGTATGACGATATTGAAACTGATACCGTTGCTATTTTTAGATCCCGCGGTATACGATGTTACCGTATTACCGCCCAAGCCTAGTTGCTAGGATTGCTATGCGGTTGCTGAGGTGTTCAGAGTGGTTGCTAGGATTGCTATCCAGTTGAATGGTTGCTAGGGTTGTTGCTTATTGACAAAAAGATGAACTACAAGAAGATGATGTTCTGGTCTCAATATTATTTTTTCATTTTATCATCTGCCAGTTCAAAAACCATTAGTCTGATTGCTTAAAAAAGCATCTTGCAATAAAATAATCGCATTAAAGGCGCCACTCTTTTTTTTTTTATAGATTTTGAAGGGACGTGTCATCAGTTTTTGAAGATCATCTTTACTGTACCCACCAACTAGTACACAATACATTTTAAAATATAACATTTATAATATAATTTTTCATAAAAGTCTAAAAAGCTGAATTAAAAAACAGCATTTTCAAGGCATCAGCCCTGCTCACATCCACACATTAACTAGGTCAGTGTTTTGTCTTGCTAATTCCAGTCAAGTGATTCACTCTTATAGCTACAGACATGAGAAACAGTCTGAGAAAAGAAAGGAATGGACATCATAATGGACAATATCTGGCTTTTTAAACATCCAAATCGCGTATGATTAGAAGTAAATGAGCTCTTGTGTCTGTTATAATTTAAACCCAGTAGATCCAACAAAATCCAGTGATCGTCATTTTCTTATTAAGAACTTGGTTGTGTTTAGAATGGAAGAGAACACACTGCCTATTTTATAGTACATACTACATGCTGCAAAAATAGTATGAATAGTGTGATGGAATGCTATTCTAAACACATCTGATATCTTTATACATAGTTTCTCACACAAAGTTTCTCTATCCATGAAACTTAGGGTGAAACTGGCCATTTTCTCACATTTGGTGTGACTGACTGACAAGATCAAGACACGAGATGAACTATAGACTGCTGGATACGTGTTAGTTTCAATCTTTTATCTCTCCATCAGTCACAATATTTCCTCTGACTGTGTGCATCAGGGTTTGAATTGCACTACTGGCCGCCAGATGGACGGCACTGCAGATATAAATGTACCTCAAGACGTGAAAGACATTTTTGAAACTGCAGTGTCTGTGAACATATCCATTTTCATATGCAATACATATCTCACACAGTATATTTGAACACATAATTATAATAATAATGATTATTATTATTATATGCAAGATATTTCTAGGATATTTACACACATTTTATTGTTTTATTGTATTGTATTTTATTGTAATACTACTAACAATAATTAAAACAATAATGTTTATTATTGTTGTTGGTAATTTTTTTTCCTCAAGAAGAAAGACATTTTAGGAACTGTAGTGTCCATGAACATACTGTAATGTTTAAATTTGAGATACACTCACCGGCCACTTTATTAGGTACCCCATGCTAGTAACGGGTTGGACCCCCTTTTGCCTTCAGAACTGCCTCAATTCTTCATGGCATAGATTCAACAAGGTGCTGGAAGCATTCCTCAGGGAGTTTGGTCCATATTGACATGATGGCATCACACAGTTGCCGCAGATTTGTCGGCTGCACATCCATGATGCGAATCTCCCGTTCCACCACATCCCAAAGATGCTCTATTGGGTTGAGATCTGGTGACTGTGGAGGCCATTTTAGTACAGTGAACTCATTGTCATGTTCAAGAAACCAATTTGAAATGATTAGAGCTTTGTGACATGGTGGAAGTAGCCATCAGAGGATGGGTACATGGTGGCCATAAAGGGATGGACATGGTCAGAAACAATGCTCAGGTAGGCCGTGGCATTTAAACGATGCCCAATTGGCACTAAGGGGCCTAAAGTGTGCCAGGAAAACATCCCCCACACCATTACACCACCACCACCAGCCTGCACAGTGGTAACAAGGCATGATGGTTCCATGTTCTCATTCTGTTTACGCCAAATTCTGACTCTAACATCTGAATGTCTCAACAGAAATCGAGACTCATCAGACCAGGCAACATTTTTCCAGTCTTCAACTGTTCAATTTTGGTGAGCTCTTGCAAATTGTAGCCTCTTTTTCCTATTTGTAGTGGAGATGAGTGGTACCCGGTGGAGTCTTCTGCTGTTGTAGCCCATCCGCCTCAAGGTTGTGCGTGTTGTGGCTTCACAAATGCTTTGCTGCATACCTCGGTTGTAACGAGTGGTTATTTCAGTCACTGTTGCCCTTCTATCAGCTCGAACCAGTCTGGCCATTCTCCTCTGACCTCTGGCATCAACAAGGCATTTCCGCCCACAGAACTGCCGCTCACTGGATGTTTTTTTCTTTTTCGGACCATTCTCTGTAAACCCTAGAGATGGTTGTGCGTGAAAATCCCAGTAGATTAGCAGTTTCTGAAATACTCAGACCAGCCCTTCTGGCACCAACAATCATGCCACGTTCAAAGTCACTCAAATCAACTTTCTTCCCCATACTGATGCTCGGTTTGAACTGCAGGAGATTGTCTTGACCATGTCTACATGCCTAAATGCACTGAGTTGCCGCCATGTGATTGGCTGCTTAGAAATTAAGTGTTAACGAGCAGTTGGACAGGTGTACCTAATAAAGTGGCCGGTGAGTGTATATTTTCAGTATATTTCCCACATATTTTTAATAATAATAAATCATTATTATTATATGTTAGATATCTCTACAGTATATATTTTACACATTTTATTATTTGATTATAAGTATAATTGTTTTATCTATTTTTTTCAAGAATTGAGAGACATTTTAGATATTTCATTTATTAAATATATATATATATATATATATATATATATATATATATATATATATATATATATATATATATATATATTACACACAAAACTTGCATTTTAAAGCAATTCATGATTTTCACATGGAAAATCTTCCCTGATATTTGGTTTGATCCAATATGCAGTAATCTGCTTTGGTCTACAGTAAACTGTTCCTTATGTGATACTATTTGAATGCAGAGAAATTAGACTAACAATACTAGTGCCATCGTCTCTGTTGTTGTTGTTTTGCTTTGCCATCACAATGCATGTTTTTAGGACAAACCATAGCAGTGCAATATTTTTGGACTTATCATGGCAGTACCATCATAGTGTACATCATGTACTGTACATGCCACAGTATGAGGAAAATAAGAAAGCAAGAGCGATTTCTATCTCTATAAGTCTGGACAATGCAAAGTATGTGAGTGGGAGGATGTTTATGTGTGCTCATCTCCATCTAACTGTGTGTGTGTGTGTGTCTCTATATGAGAGAGAGAATTAGTGTCTGTGTGTCAGGCTGTGTGGGTGTCTGTGTGTGGGATGCTCTCTCCAGCACAGCTAATGTGAAGTGTTCGGAGAGCTCAAGAGAAGCGCATAGAGCTTTTAATAAACATAGGTAGCCATGCAAATGTCCACTCCCCCATAAACGCCACATTTAAGGCTCTTCTATTCTATTTCAATGGCACCACCTGAACTGCAATTATGTCATTAAGCATCTTGTTGGATCTAAAAACGTCCTCCTGGCGTCCTGCGCTGGATGTGCAAAATTCCCCTTCCAACTCAATTTTCTGCTTTCATCTTTATCTCTGCGTATCTGCGAGAGTTGCAGAAAACGACAAAGGCATGGGGATGTTTCAGCAAATTAATAAGACTGTTTAATCAGACTTTTTTGATGAAGGGCTGAGGAGGAATTTGCTCCTGATGCAGCTGGTATCTGTCACAGTTAGAGAGGAGTAACACCCTCACTCTCTCCGTCATATTCACTCGTTCTCTCTCGCTCACTCGCTGGAATTTGAGACTTATTACGAGCAGTCTGCCTCCAAAGCTAGTTCCTGCGCATAAATTATTTTAGCATGCTTATATTCTGCTGTTGAAAATGCAGTTTGCATGGCTTTGTTTTTAGTTTTTTTGTATGGCTACTTAATTATTTTAATTAGCCTAAATGCCTTGAATGGACATAAAGATAAAGGGATAGTTCACCCAAAAATGAACATTCTGTCATCATTTATTCAACCCTCATGTTGTTCCAAACCAAATTTCTTTCCTCTGCTAAACACAAACGAAGATATATTGAAGAACATGGGCAACCAAACTGGCCCAAGGCCCCATTGACTTCCATAGTATGGAGGGAAAAAATACCAAGTCAAAAATACCAAGTCAATGGGGTTCATCAACTGTTTGGTCACTGACATTTTTCAAAATATCCTTTTTTTTTGTTCAGCAGAAGAAAGAAATTCATACAGGTTTGGAACAACTTGAGGGTGAGTAAATGATGATATTTTCTTCATTTTTGGGTGAACTATCCTTTTAAATGTTTCCATGACTTAAATTGTTTCATCATTATTACAATTACCTATTTAGAAGATGGGGATTTCTTTAATAGTATCTTCTTAAGAAGAGCTATAAGCAAATTATTACACTTTTGTATTATTTAATTTGATTTGATCTAATGTTTTCTAGGAGAAATGTACTACTAAATGTTATGGAAAGCAAAGTGTTCTTTTTCAAACACAATTGATAATCACATAAACACTCATGAGACAACACTCCCAATAGAGGTGATGTGTGAAATTTTTCATAAAAAAAATGGTAAATGTGTAAAATGCCTGCATGGTTATTCATTCAGCGAACGATTCAATGACTCATTCTGTGTTCATTACACATAAAAGACACACTCTCATTGCCCACATACTTGCGCGACAACCAGGGCCGCATTAAGAGCTCACTGGGCCCCGGGGCTATGAGTTACTGCAGGGCCCCCCCCACCACCACTTTAGGTCACCAACTACATGAGCTAAATGTTCTATCATTATACGAGTAATTTTATTCATCTATGATATACTTCACAGTTAAGTTACATTACTTTTAATACGATTTTTTATCATATTAAAATTCTATGCCACTAAAATTTCATAATTCTTGTGACCAATTTCAATATCACAAAAAATAATAGTAGCTTAAGAAAAGAATCTCAAGCTTACTGATGACAAGAGTCACAAATAACAATAGAACAAAGGCACATAAGAAATCGACCTACTTGAAAAACTTAAAGCACTGAATAATATTATATTGTAAATAATACATAGTTTTCACTATAAATTCAACATTCATTCTTATTAATTTTACAAAAGTGATTCAGTCAAGGGCAGTAAATTACTTTATTTCTGATGTTTGATTAACATTATGGACACAAATGGCGACAGCAGCTTTATTAGCAGCTACTGTCACTTTAAGACCTCAGGGTCGGAACTCAAGTGCGCTGTGCAAAACCGTCTCAAGTTCACCATGGTCTCAAAACCAAGAGTTAAATAGAGTTTGATCAAACACAAAAAGCATCATACATCCATCAAGTTAATAATCAAACTTACGAAAATTTGTGGGGTCGATGATGACGCATGTGTTTTAAGAATAGTCTAATGAAGTGAAGAGTGGAGGCGATTGATTGGTTGATGCATATATTCTAATAAGGCGCAGGCAGCCATCTATAGGCCTACGTGCAGCAGCAGGTAGATGTTCACAAGTTAAATATAGAATAAATGTATTTGTTATATCAAATTAAAACGTGACGCTTCAATTTTATAGAATAAATGTATTTGTTATATCAAATTAAAACGTGACGCTTCAATTTTATAGAATAAATGTATTTGTTATATCAAATTAAAACGTGACGTTTCAATTCACCATTCCTTGCTGCCCACGGGGGTTTGATTGACAGGTGAACTGGCCAATCATAACGCCGAATACGCAATTTTGTCCGACAACAAAGCTGTCAGTAGATCGTCGGTGGACTTGAACTTGAAAACGGTATTGTTTAAATTACTTAAATGACAATATTTGAAAGTTGAGACTTTGTTTCATATCAACAGTAAGCTGCTCTGAACTCTCACTCGTAGTCAATTGTGTAATGTTAGTCTTTGCCAGTGGCGGTTCTAGCCCATTTCAACTGGGGGGGCCAAGCTGGGGCCAGTTGTACTGTTAGAGGGGCCAGTTACATTTAGACCTTATTGTTGTCATATCATTTTCTGCACTGCTGCAGGCATTAACAGGCAAAATACCGTGTTTATAATCATTCAACAATGTATATGCATTTCCATTATATTTTTACATTTGCATTACATATTCAGTATTAGTCACAGTAACTGTAATAGACATGATGTCCTTCTTTCTCTTCATTTTGAGAACTATAGAGCAAAAGCAATGGGGACCAAGAAGCTTATTAATTCATTTACTGAAAATAACTGACTTGATATGTCTAACCGTTTACAGGGTTCCTGCACACTTTTTAAAGTAAAATTTAAGGCTTTTTAAGGCCTAAAGAAATCAAAATTAATACCGTACATTAGGGGTGTGCAATATCGACAAAAATATATTTCAACATTTTCAACATTTTGTTAATAATTAGATAATATTTTACTGATTGTGTTTTTGTGCTGGTGCCATGGCTGGTTTAGGCCTGTTGTTGACAGCTGACTCACAAAGATATTAATATTTTTCATATTCTATGCAGTGGTCAGTTCACAGCAGTGACAGAAATTAATATTTTAATTAAGGGGCAATATTTGCCACCTTAAATTGATTTCCAGGGGCATTTTCACCTATATATGGACATTTTTTCTAAACTTATTTAGAGTTATGCATCACCTTTTATGTCAAATACTAACATTCAAATTATACAGTAATTATACTTGTTTATACAATAATACTTAATTATGCAATAATTATACAATACCACTGTTACCAGTCAAATTAATTAATTCAATCAAAATCCATCTTTGCAGTGCAGAGGTGACACAGAAGTGGCATTAATATATTTACACTCCATTTACAATTGCATAAATACATTTTTTAAATTTAAATCAATATTTAAAAATGAAATTATTTCTAATTTTAACGTTTTAATTAAAGGATACTTTAAATATGAAACTAAAACCGCCAGTAGGCGGCGGCAAGTCCCTGTAAGAGGGATTCATTCATTCAAACGATTTGTTCAAACGGCTGATTTATTCGGGAAAGAAGCAAGTGATTCGTTCAAAACGCGGATTTCAGTCAATAAATCATCGCTGTGTTGCATTGAGACTCACTACGGTTTCATTATGAAATTCTAGTCGGCGAAATAAAGGGAAAACAAACAATATTGACAATATTGTGTCTAAAAAGTAACTCCCAATGTTAACTTATTGTTAATTTAACTGTTGTATAACATAAATATCACAGTTGCAATTGTGCACGGGAAAACGGCACTCTTGCTGATGTGATATTCTAATATAAGAACATAATATGATATAAATATAAGACAAAAACTAATTTGGGGACATAGCCTAAATGAACTGCACACAGCAGTGAAAGGACGATAGACAAATGCTATGTCAGCTCAAAGTGCCTCGTACATAGTTAAAACAATGATTACAATATCATAATAGACAATACACATCGCACACCCCATACGCACATAAAGAATGAACTTACAACTGAACTGACATTTACCAACTTTCTTCTTCTCTCCTCTCTCGCGTGCAGGAGACAGGCGTTATTCTGCCGCGATTCCCGCGAATGTGATGCGAATTGTCACGTGAAAATGCAAATCCACAAAGATAGAAAAATAAAAAAATAATACGCATACAACGATAGCAAAAAACAGTTTTGTAAAAATTATTTCAAACTCCACATTTAGGGGGGCCACAAGGGGGGCCAAGCTTTTTGTCACAGGGGCACGGGCCCCCCTGGCCCCACCTCTAGAACCGCCACTGGTCTTTGCCCCGCGATGTATTTTCCAGTGCGTGAGTGAGAACATGATGTGCGTGACTCGTGAGAGCCAACTGGCTTGTCACACAGTAACTAAAAAAGGCGGGTCTTTGCGAACGGTCACTATAATATTAATGATTCCATGATAATGAATGGAATATACGGCAAAGCGCCACTAAATAACAGGGCTAATTTGTGGGGGGCGTTGCGTGGTAAGGCTTTGACAATCAGATGGCTAGTATCTACTCCACAGCCAATCACGGGCCCCCTCCTTGCTCGGGCCCCGGGGCTTTAGCCCCGCCTAGCCCTATTGTTAATGCGGCCGTGGCGACAACGAATGTTGATTTATACATATAAATATCTGTACTTTCCCAGGAGGGAAAAGAGGCTATACAACACATGACTATGGGATATCATGTTCTTGAGCCATTTGCCGAAGACACCGTCATTCACGCCTGAAAGGCCAATGACGAATGACGACGTTACCTGCCCACAGCATATAAATGCAGACGCATGCGACATCCCCTTTGTTCAGTCAGCTCTTCACCAAGCCTCCGACTGTGCAGGGTTCAGTGGTGTTGTACCTCGTTTCCCTGCTTCTGGGAACAGTAGTTATATGCAAAACTCAACGTTCTCATTCAGTCAGTTCACTTGGTACAACACATGACATGAACTAAACATAAAGGACCAGCACAACCACATACCCCTTTTCCCTTTTCAAGGGAGCTCGGACTGAGCTACCGTTGCCACAGTGACATCTAGTTTGTAAAACGGAAGCCCAACTGGCAGCCGCACGGAAATCTTAAACCATGCCCATAACGTTTCCATGCCCCTCGTAGAGTGCGCAGGCAACGCCTTATGTGCTATAGACATAGCTCTCTACAATCCAATGCGAAAGACGGCTTTCCACTGGCCGATTTGGAAAAGATGACAAAAAGCTTGTCAGATGAGTGCACAGCCTGGATCTGCTCAATGTACCTGTGTACAGCTCGCACAAGGCACAAAGCAAGTATCCTGTCTTCCTTTGAGTCAGAGAATTTACAGGGCAAGCAGTTTGAATGAGAGAACACTCCCGACATGACTTTAGGTATATATGCCCAGTTTGGACGTAACCCCACCAAACGCAAATTGGATGCAAGAGGGATGCACCAACAGTGCATGAAGAACACCAACGCGCTTCGCTGATGCCAGTACCAACGACAGCATCCTTAGATTCAAGGATTCTAAAGGCTCGAACAGAGGTTCACACATAGCCTCCAGACCTAACGATCAGGTCATGACGGCACCATTTATAACAAGTCAAGTCAAGTCATCTTCATTTATATAGCGCTTTAAACAATGAATTGTTTCAAAGCAGCTTTACAGAGATAAACATATAATTTAAGGTAACAGATTGTTTTGGCGTTATAGCGGTTCTTGAATAATGTTACTTCCAGCTAAAGTTAACTTTGATTGATTCACCTCCGTCGAAATGATCAGACTTTAAACGCGAACCTGTGATTAACGCTGACGGCGTTCACATGCTCATTCAGAATTCTATAGTTATGTGCTTTTTAAAATATGTGCGCAGGTTTGTAATTCATACAACCCAGCCTAAACAAACTACTTTTCTTGCCTATAAATTTTGATACAGAATTTTGTTTTATTTTATCACTTCGGGGTACGCGAGCCGGAATTCACAGCGCTTTATCTGTAGAGTGGGAAAGGGATCCTCCATAGGGAGAGGATAGTGGATACTTCAGCACTGCATTGTCATCGGGTCCAGGCGAATCTCCTTCGTCAGATCTGGACACGGCCTGGATCCGGCAGGCTGCGGGAAAACCTCGGGATAAACAAAGACACTAATATTAGCGTAGATGCCATTCTTCTTATGATGTAGCGAGTACATCAAGATTTAAAGGAAGTGTTCCCAGTTCCGGCTGACCTAATCTATGCAGCCTAACATTGAATTATAGAAGTCTATAATGTATTATGTGTATGCTAGGTCAAAGAGATGTGTTTTTAGTCTAGCTTTGAACTGACAGAGTGTGTCTGCTTCCCGGACAATGGTAGGAAGACTGTTCCAAAGTTTTGGTGCTAAATAGGAAAAGGATCTACCGCCAGCAGTCGATTTAGATATTCTAGGTATTATCAACTGGCCGGAATTTTGAGATCGCAATAGACGTGAAGGACTATAATGTGTTAAGAGCTCGCTCAAGTACTGCGGAGCTAAACCATTTAGTGCTTTGTAGGTAATCAACAATATTTTAAAATTTATACGATGTTTAATAGGGAGCCAATGCAGTGTTGACAGAACCGGGCTAATATGGTCATATTTCCTGGTTCTGGTAAGAACTCGAGCTGCGGCGTTTTGAACTAGCTGTAGTTTGTTTATTAAGCGTGCAGGGCAACCACCCAGTAGAGCATTACAATAATCTAGCCTTGAGGTCATGAACGCATAGACTAATTGTTCCGCATTTCCCAATGAGAGCATATGGCGTAATTTAGATATATTTTTAAGATGGAAAAATGCAGTTTTACAGATACTAGACACGTGGCTTTCAAAAGAAAGGTTGGTATCAAATAGCACACCCAGGTTCCTAACCGACGACGAAGACTTGACAGAGCAGCCATTAAGTGTTAGACAGTATTCTGGGTTATTACGTGTGGAAGTTTTTTGTCCAATAATTAGAATCTCTGTCTTTTCAGAATTTAGTAGTAGGAAATTACTAGTCATCCAATTTTTTATATCAGCTATGCATTCCGTTAATTTTGTGAATTGGTAAGTTTCGTTGGGTTTTGAAGAAATATACAGCTGAGTATCATCGGCATAACAGTGAAAGCTAACTCCATGTTTCCTAATGATATCTCCTAATGGTAGCATGTACAGAGTGAACAGCAGCGGTCCTAGTACTGAGCCTTGTGGTACGCCATACTGAACTTGTGATCGATAAGACATCTCTTCATTTACTGCTACAAACTGATAACGGTCAGTTAAGTATGATTTAAACCATGCTTTGGGCTTTAAGAGCCTAAAAAGAGCTCTAAAAAGCCTAAAAACACTTAGCCTCTTAAAGCCCAAAGTATACTTCAGCCCGATTTTTGTGTCCGCGGTGCATGTACAACAGAGCATTTCCGAGTGACTTGAGCACTTGGAAACAAAGTCCACATGCGCCGAATGCATCTTTCCACTCGCACAACCAAAGGAGTATACTTTGAAAGGCTCACGCTCATTAGCGCAGCACCATTAATGCCCTCATGACAAGCCGAAACGGCCATCCAATAAACTTCCAGATTGGAATGGGAGTGACCTTCCTTTGGAAAAGAAATTCGTATCCCCTCAATTGGGCACTGATTCGGCAACAAAGATCTTCGCCTGGCCCAAGCTTCAAATACGCGCTACTTATACGCAACGCACTTCAAAATACAAGTGCTCCATATTGTAGCTACAATCAGATTATCCTTCTCAACAGGTAGGCCCCTAGAGACCACTGTTCAGGCAGAGGGTGCAGAATTTGCCTCCTGCCTGGGACAGCAGGTCCCTGCATAGGGAAAGACACCACGGTGTCCTTAACCGCAACGTCATGATGCTTGCGCACCATGTCTTTGCTGGCCAGAAAGAAGCCACCAAAATCAGTGACAGACCCTCCCCACTGCACCCTTTCCAGGGTAGGCTGTATCAGTTCCCCCGGTGGGAAAGCATACAGCTTGACAGCATACAGTCCTGGGCTATACATGAGACAGGGAATCCACAATCCCATTGACGGAGACCTACGAAATTGTCTGTGCCCGGGTGGACTGTGGCAGTATGCATTGGGCAAATCCACCGATATATGCCAATCCTGAGGATGCAGAGGGTATAACAGGTGACATACTTTAAGCCAGGGTCTCAACCATGTTCTTGGAGCCCCCCCAGCACTGCACATTTTGCATGTCTCATTTCTCAGCCACACCCATCTCTACTAATGAGCTGATGACCTGAATCAAGTGTGTTTGATTAAGGTGACATGCAAAGTGACATGATCTTCCCTGCTTGAAAAATATAGGCAGAGCATTTCTTATCTGCATCCAGCGAGACAAAATCATCCTCCTGACAGTCAAAGTTCTGCTCAGACTCAAGGGCAGCCAGAGAAACCTTGTCTCCTCCTCGGCCTCCACACGATCGTTCCCCAACTCCCTGTGGCCTCCAAAAACGGCGATTGCCTCATATTGATCAGTGAATGGAACAAATCAGTAAACAAATGAATTTTTTTGGTGAATGGATTAAAACAGTCGAGTCATTCAAATGACTCAAAATCCCCTAACATCCAACTCACCTGTTATGCTTGTTGGTTCGACTTAAAAGTATAAGAAGGTTTTGTGTTCTTGAAAGTTGTGAACTTCAGAATAGTAAGTAAACAAAATGTAAGTACGTAATCTAAGAATAATTTTACACTTTTGCATGTCACTAAATCTAAAACTCACTTAATTTTTTTTTTTTTTTAATGACAGCAGACAGTCAGGGTGACGTTCCAGAATTTAATTTTTTAAGGAGTTCGACAATACTTTTTTAGAATAACTGCATCATTGTGACTAACAGATATACTAATAGAGACTAAATAACTCGTCAGCTTGGAGAGTATTTGCAAAAATTACGTTTAGAATATATCAGGCTAGTTTGAAGACTCCATGAGGATAATAGTACCTTACTTTCACCTCACTCTCTATCCCTCTTCTTTCTTACACACTTATGTGCTGAGTAATGGCACTCATGTGACTATGAGAAAGCCTGTGCGTTTTCCAGAAACTGTCAAAATCTAATTCCTGTGAGAAAAGCAGTGCAGTCATGTGGTCCATTAAGAGGACACAAAGGTTCTCAGAGCACTGGTGTCCTCACCCATGAACATCTTGCTTGCATGGCAAATAAATGAACTCAACACTCGCTAGAATCCTCATTCTAACCAACTTTTTGAACTATAGAAAAATTGAGTGCTAGGCACATTATCGATTGAATCTGTGTTCTGAGTGAATTCTCAGAATTTTGGGGTTTTGTAAGGATTTCCAGGAACCTGGTATGAATCACCTTCTCATGCTCTATGAAGAATCAAAGCACAAAACTATAGCCTGCAGAGGCTTGGACGCAAAAAAGCGCCATGCAGTTGTCATGGTGATAACACAAGAGTTGAGTATAGGTGGGAAAAGAACTACAAGGCTGTAATTTGTCTAGCCTTCCCACAGCCCGTTATTCCACCTGAGAGATCACGTTTATGTTGTTATACATGCACTTAAATATAATTGGTGAAAATAACTTTTATGTTAATAATGCTAATCCAGTAAGAATGAAAATCCAGTCAACAAAACAAGAGATTTATTTCACTCTACAGCTTTAAATGTAGACATTATACCACGCATTTTTTCAAGCGAATATGTGACATAGCATAGTAATTCTTCATACTTTGAAACAACTGACAACGTCTCGACAAAATGGCTCACGAACACTTATTTAATGATACAATACAATCCCTAATATACAACACCTCCCACATAGACAAATACGATCTGAGAATAAAAACTCTGTTTGCAGCAGGTGCAGATGGATAAGGCTGTGGATCAATATACACATTAAAGGATTTAAATAAAGCACATGGTGAAGTAGGGAATCATGGGAGATTTATATAATGTCAATGAGTCATACACTGAATCACTGAGAGATGCAGTGAGTGGAATAGGAGTGAAGGGGGGGATGAAATGGAAGGATGGCAGTAGATAAGAAGGGCTAGGGTGTTAGGAGATGGAGTGGATGAGGGAAGAGGTTGGCAGCTCTCTTTTTAGAGATACAGTTTGAAATATCTACTCTCTGCAAACATTTAATAGACATTTATTCTGATTATAAACACTGTAGACATGCAAGCATCAGAATGCAAGTTCAGATCCCATGAATTAAAATGATAAAATTTATCTTAGCATGCCAGTCCACTAACAGTGTCAATAAATATAAAGGATGGTAAAATAAGCATACTACAGAATTTATTTCATAGTGAACTGGTCTAAACACCCCACATACATCAAAACCATAAGCTTTAAGTCCATTTTTTTCAGCTTTGATGTGAACTCCTAAACATTAAAGTTGAAATAAAACAGAAGAAGCGACAGATCTTTTTTTCTGTATTGCGATGTATATTTTCCAAGTGTAACGGAATATCAAAAAAGAAAAAGAAAGTTGGGCGGGGACTTGGTCCATTGGTTGTTGATTGGATGGAGGCAGATCTGAATGCGTGTGGAATCAATTGTAAGAAAGGGGCGGAGTTTAAACAGGCTAAATGATTGAAAAAGTCTGGCATTCATCACCAAAAAGAAGTCTGCCGTTTCAACGGAAGGTCACAATATGACATTTTGATTCAAATTTTCAAGGTCAATTTTTTTTATGAAACACGCATCATGGATGGTTAAAAAGGTTGAATTTTCATTTCAGCCCGACTTTAACAAAGATCAGCTTTTTGCTTTTGAAATGAGCAGTTGTCTCTGATGAGAAATCCAAAGCAAAATATTGATGACTCATCCTGCACTACACAGATATTGGTCCAATCAAATGCTTTTTAGAGTGAGAATGTCGCTCCCACAAATACCACCTGTACCGCCTTGTGACATAACTTAAAGCATAAAGCATAAGTGAAAGAAAGAAAAAGAACAAGCCCTGTGGTACAGTATGTCCTGCTTAAACTTAAAGAGAGAATAAAACTGCTCTTAGTGCAACTTTATGGGGTCTTTAAAAATGTCAGTGAGTTTAGTCAGGAATATAGCTGAAATGCAGATTCAAACCAGTTCTGAAAATATCTTGATGTTGTACATTTTCATTTGACAACCCTAGTCCACCAGAACCAGACACAACTATATTACATACTGATTAAAAGACTTCTAAAAGCATAATCAGCTATATGTCTGTGTCTGACAGAGAGAAGTTCTCATCTCTCACCTTGTGCAGTCAGGCATGCTAGACCAGAACTCCCCAGGTTTTTGATATACAACAACACAAAAAGACTCACTTAATTCACTCACAAAAACATAAGGTGCAGCTTCAAACATGAATACATTTACTCTGTGTGCAAGCTCAAAGTGTCTGTAATTTAATTCTGTAGACAGGTGTAGCTAACGGACAGATCTTTCTGCTGGTTGCGACTTTTTGATGGTCGACAATAGTGCTGGAATCAGAGGGATTCTGATGTGAAGATCTACATCCTCTTCAGTCCAAGGACCACCAATGCTGCTGCCATACATTGCTGCAACCTCCTCTCAAGGTTTGAAACATGCAGAACAGGTCATTTCTTTACCAGAGTTGAGCTGAGGAGAGATGGTATCTGGAACTACTGATTTCAGGATATCGTTCTCACTGGCAATGATGTGTTTAACAAGGAAGTTGGCAGCATCGTTAATGTTGAGGTTTTCCTTAAATTTGAAGAGAGAGAAAGAACATACATGAAACTTTTTTTTTTGACTACCAGGTTTCAAAATGTTCAGTTTGATCATTCGGCAAGGAGACTGTGTTTGATCTCATCTCCCATTGAACTTGACCTGGGAACAGTAATGATTTATTTAAACCCATGAACATGCTCATAGCTGTAGATTAATTTAAGACTGACTGGACTCTTCATTAAGAATGAATGGATAGAGGTTCTAAAATAAATGAAATAAATAAATAAATATATGCCTTTGAAACATCTCAATGGGATTTAATGAGATGGCCTCAGTGTACCAAAAGTCCATTCTCCCGTTTCCCTCGGCAACTGCTCTGCATGTGAGTGGCAGCTGTAATTAGCGTGCAAATATTAATAAGCTTCAATCAGACGCTTTAATTAAGCACTAAAGGTTCTGACAATACAAGTTCTATCAAAAGATATTTGTTAGTATGCTGTCAGTAGGCGAGAAAAGCTATTTTATTGTGGCCTACATAAAGGGGGTCCCCGCTAATCGTGAACGTGATTTCGCCATGTGCAACGTTCAATCAACCAATCAGATTTGAGGGACAAGTTTACAGTTGGTCAAGTTTAGGATTACAATTAGGTTTAGGTGCTTCTACATCAGTGTTATTTACCAATCATTCCCCTAACTTATGGGTAGGGTTAGGACTAAATATTCGGGCAGCCATCACATGGCAAACTCTCTTACTCTCTAGGTAATCCTCCACACACTTTCACAATTGGATTAAATTTATTGTTGGTCCTTTTGCGTGACGCACTATTCACAGCAAAAGGACAAATATGAATTCTAAGACTAATGTTGAATCAGTGAAACAAAAATGTAACCAATGACTTTCCAAAGTAGTACTGTGGCGGTACCCTGGTAAAGTGGTGGTAACAGATGGTAACACCATGGTATTTTATATTTTACATTGTATAGATGATTACTATATTCATAAACCATAGTATTTACATGGTACTCCAAAGAATACCATGCAAAACACCGTATTACCCTGATACCATGTCCAAAAACGTCTCTTTTGTTCGTTTCAATCCCATACATGAATACACTTAGTTAATATAGTACAGTGGCATCTGGCGTATATAAAATTATGGTATGGTATTAGAATCTAAAACCCTCACTATGCCATGATTCGGTATATTCTTAGTAAGTGTGTGAACACAAACATTCTCTGTCATTACTGTTGCTCCATCTAAAATCACAGCAAATGTTATATCTTACCTTAGCAGACGTCTCAAACCAGCCCACAAATCCATTCTCCTTGCAGTACTGGTCCATCTTCAGGCCGTTGTTAGTCAGAAAGTCTCTATTTTGGTCGCACTTATTGGCCAGGAGCACTGTGGCGACACTCTGGCCATTTGAAAGTATTAATTTTGAGTCCAGATCCTCCTTCCATTTGGAGACTGCCTCAAACGTGGTGGGTCTGGTAACATCAAAAACAATGAATGCCCCCATGGCCTCCCGGTAATAAACCCGCGTCATGTTCCCGAACCTCTCCTGACCTTCCAGTGCAGATGGAGAGGGAGGAAAAAAGGTACAAACCAATTGGGAAAAGCACAACACAACAAGCCAAATGCAGCACAGATATATATTTCTGTTCAAATGTTTTGGGTTGGTAAGATTTTTTTGTTTTGTTTATGAGAGGTCTCACCAAGCAAGGCTGCATTTATTTGATCAAAAATACAGCAAAAACAGTCATTTTGTGAAAGAATTTACAATTCAAAATAATATTTTTTATATTTGAATATATTTCTACTTGTAATGTATTCCTGTGATGCAAAGCTGAATTTTCAGCATCATTACTCCAGTCTTTTTTATTATTATCAATGTTAATACACATTTTTTTTGGAGACCTTGATACAGCTTTTTCAGGATTCTTTAATGAATAGAAAGAACAGCATTTATATTTTTTATTATTTGTTTCTCCTCTTGTTTTATCTCTCTTTTTTATCTCTTTCTTTATTTGTATCCCTTTGAAAGTGTCGAGTTTGATACACTGGTTTTTGAGGTGCTGTTTTGTAATATTATAAATGTCTTTACTGTCACTTTTGATCGATTTAATGCATCCTTGCTGAAAAAATCTTACTGACCCCAAACCTTTGAACACTACACTAGTGTTGTATAAATAAATTGCATAGACAGACACAGTAAGATATTTTAGCAGCTCATGCCAGACACTCAAATTCTAAGAAAAGGCCTGTGCCAAGATAAATTTGGCATGATTACATTTATTATAATGAATCTACTGGACAAAAACACATGAGTCTATACAATTCATTGTGTAATTTCCAGCAATGTGTGCATCGTTCTGAGCAGTATCCACAGCAAACTTTCTTGTTCTTCTTATTCAGTCGAATATGCTCATTATAGGCCTACTGCTGATTTTTCCAGCTAATGGCACATTCCATCTGTGTGCCTTTCTCTTGTCTGACTCTGAATGCAGCCACTCTTCTGGGCTGCCAACATTACACAACATTCCCTAGGACAGCTGTTTCCCTCAGTTAGTTCTGTTATTTATTCCAAATTAGAATCAGGAGGTGCACTGCATGTTGATCTCCATGAGTCTGACAGCAGTCTGCTTCACACTAGATGGACCACGAAACACGAGATGCTGTATTGGTTTTGATAATCAGATATTTCAGATATCAGATATAATCTGGCTTTTGAGATATTACACAGGTGTTGTACAACAACAACAATGAATTATGAATAATGGATTATAATGTAAATCATCAATCAAGTTGAGTTTATGAAATCATTTGCACTAGAAAACGTCAGTGCTTCTGTTACTGCTATCGTTGATTTAAATTTGATTAAATTGTTATGGTCACCTTGACAACATGTGCGTGCGTTCAGAGAAAACTGTCACTAACAAGGAAAATGAACTCACTCAGCATGTTTCACTTCATGAAATTGTATGTCAGATGACTTCCAGCTAGGGCAGCAATGAGGAGTTTATGAAGCCCATGCGGAGTTTATGACTCTATGTATGACAGTTTCTCATCTAATTTCTCAACAGTGGCTGGAAGTAGCTAGAGTAGACTAACCCGTTTGCTTTCCCCACAATGTCATCCGCGTGCTTTATCTCTCTCACATGAGACCTTTCCATTCGGGCACGCGGAAAACGAGTTCTTTAAGCTGCGCGTGCCTGACACGTGAGGACGATAAACATAGAAGAGAAGAGACTTCTGGTTTGGGTTGGATACGTATTTTGCTGCAGAATAAGATCAACTAACATTACATTTAACGTCGTTAAGCCTTAATGGACTAATCTGATATTGAAATTGAGCTGCACTGAAGTTTTACGGACCAGTGTTCCACGGCTAACCACACAAAACAACCAAAATAACCAATAATTTATTTACGATTTAAAACTATTGGCTTACATTTGGTGGTTTTATTTTAAAGTTCCTAATTGTTCAGGCTGTCAACAAAACAGCAAAAAAAAAAACTATACAAAAACTGTTAAATTATTTTCCATTAAAATCTACTAGTATTTTTAGAGCGTACATTTTTAAGTAGGCCTTTACGACGCATGTGTATGTAGCCTGTATTTATTTATTTACTGACAGTTAACCTGAGTTAAAGACAGGCTAACCTCTCAAAGTTTAATAACAGTAGGCCTACATTTTGGCGGAATCAATATGGTTAGTAGATGTAAGGACATTTAACGGAATAAACTTTTATTTCATCACGTGAGGTAAATAGGGTACTTAAAAATAGTACACTTCCTTCATTCTCATTATTTTTCAGCATACATGTTGGCACGGATGTGTCTCGGACACACTACTGTAGATACATTCTCTTACCTGCGATGTCCCACAGCTGCAGCCGGACCGTCTCTGAGTCCCAGTTGAGAACTTTGAGCGCAAAATCCACCCCGATAGTCGCTCTGTAGTTTGCGGAGTACGTCTGATGCACATACCGTTTGATGATGCTGGTCTTCCCTACTCCCAAATCACCAATGACAAGAATTTTGTACAAATGCTCTTTCTGATTGCTATGCATCGCTGAGGACATGTGTGTGTCCAGAGTTTATCACACTACATAGTCATCTGTCAATTGTCATTGAACTTAAACTGGCACCGCCCAGGGCGTGGAGAAACTTGTGACCAGCTGTCAGACAAGCTCTGTTTGCTCATGTGAGCAAGATTACCTGTTATTCTGCGTTTACTCATGAGGAAATCTATCTATCTATCTATCTATCTATCTATCTATCTATCTATCTATCTATCTATCTATCTATCTATCTATCTATCTATCTATCTATCTATCTATCTATCTATCTATCTATCTGTCTGTCTGTCTGTCTGTCTGTCTGTCTGTCTGTCTGTCTGTCTGTCTGTCTATCTATCTGTCTGCATGTCTGTCTTTCTATACAGGAATCTATC
>NW_026606596.1:2307500-2312500 GCF_029890125.1 Rhinichthys klamathensis goyatoka
TGTCTGTCTGTCTGTCTGCCTATCTATCTGTCTGTCTGTCTGTCTGACTCACTATCTTTCTGTCTGTCTGTCTGACTATCTATCTATAGGAATCTATCTATCTATCTATCTATCTATCTATCTATCTATCTATCTATCTATCTATCTATCTATCTATCTATCTATCTATCTATCTATCTATCTATCTATCTATCTATCTATCTATCTATCTATTCAATTCAATTCAATTCAAATTGCTTTATTGGCATGACTGTATATATGACAATATTGCCAAAGCTTGGAATACATAGGAAAATTATAAAGACATCAACATACTTGAATATTATAACATAAATTAAATTTAAATGTACAAATTAAATTAATTGTACAAGTGAACAGTGTAACAGATTAGAATATCTGTGAACATTTTGATACCACAGTGTTTTAACATACATAAACACACACACATTACTGAAGTCACTGTGGTGGGCAGTAGGGAAACACCCTGAGGTCACACACACACACACACACATACACACACACACACACACACACACACACACACACACACACACACACACACACACACACACACACACACACACACACACACACACACACACACACACACACACACACACATTCACCTGCTGTCTCTCAGGCTGTGGCACACACACACGTATCTGGCAGCCAGTGTTGCGGTCTGTCCCTCTCCTAGTAGGATCTTTATCTGTTCTACTTCAGTCATGGCTGTGAAGCCCTGTATTAAGTTATTAATTTTATTGAAGTAGAGGTCTCTGACTGAGCTGTATCTGTGACAGTGAAGGAGGAAGTGTGTCTCTGTCTCGATCTCTCCTGTCCTACACTGAACACACACCCTTTGCTCTCGGGGTAACCAGCTCTTTCTGTGTCTGCCGGTCTCGATGGCGAGACTGTGTTCACTCAGCCTGTACTTGCTCAGGATCCGTCTCTGCTTTGTGTCTCTCACACTCTGGAGATATTCTTCCATTTCATAATTTGATTTCAGATTTCGATAGAATTGTAATTTACTTTGTGTTTTGGTTTCCTGATCCCAATGTTCCAGATATGTATTTTTAGACTGTTTGATAATTTGGTTTATTCTGATGTGTGTGTGAGGAGCAGAGCTGGTCTGAGACTGGTTAGTGTTAGTAGGGTTAGTCGGGTTAGTGAGTCTCAGGACCAGCTGACTGAGGAGACTCTTTTCGGGGTTCAGTTCTTGGGTTTGTAATGCTTTAAAATGTAGCGATTCTGTGGGACTTGATTTTAGATGCATCCAGAATTTGAGGGATCTTTTTTGTATATCAATCATCGATGGGAATCGGCCTAATTCTGCCCTACATGCATTATTGGGTGTTTTTCTTTGTAGTTTTAGTATCATCTTGCAGAATTCTGTGTGTAGGGCTTCTGTTGGATGTCTGTCCCATCTAGTGTAGCTCTGATCACTGAGTGGACCCCACACCTCACTTCCATACAGCGCAATGGGCTGGATTACACTATCAAAGATTTTACACCAGATTGGAATCGGTAATTCAGTGTTTTGGAATTTCTTCTTAATTGCATATAGAGCTCTTCGAGCTTTATCTTTGAGAGCATTCACTGCCATACTGAAACTCCCCGATGCAGTGATGACCAGGCCGAGGTAAGTGTACTGCATCGTGTGCTCTAGGCCGGTGCTGCCTAGACTGAACTGGTATCTGTGTTCCTGACATCTGGGCTTCTTCTGAAAGACCATAATGTTGGTCTTTGTGAGGTTGACTGCCAGGGCCCAGTTCTGGCAGTAGTTGTGCAGCAGGTCCAGGTGCTGCTGTAGTCCCTGTGCAGTGGGTGACAGCAGCACCAGGTCGTCTGCGTACAGCAAGAGCTTGATGCTCCTGTCCTGTAGAGTGAGTCCAGGGCCTGTAGACTGCTCCAGCTGCACCGCTAGCTCATTAATGTAGATGTTGAACAGCGTTGGACTCAGGCTACAGCCCTGCCGCACTCCTCTTTTCTGGGTGAAGAATTCTGTATGTTTGTTGCCAATTCGTATTGCACATTTGTTGTTCGAATACATTGATTTTATAATGTCATAGACTTTACCCCCTACACCACTTTGTAAAAGTTTATAATATAATCCGTTGTGCCAAATAGAATCAAATGCTTTTTTGAAATCGACAAAGCATGCAAATATTTTTCCATTTTTGGTCTGTTTTACGTGTTTATCGATTAGGGTGTGTAGGGTGTAAATGTGGTCGGTAGTTCTGTGATTTGGAACGAAGCCAATCTGACTCGAGCTCAGGACATTGTGTTCGTTAAGGAAGCTTACAATTCTATTGTTTAAAATACTGCTAAATAACTTCCCCAGATTACTGCTCACACAAATGCCTCTGAAATTATTAGGATCCAATTTATTTCCACTCTTATGGATTGGGGTAATGAGTCCTTGGCTCCAGATGTCAGGAAAACAGCCTGAACGGAGTACGGTGTTGAATAGTTTGAGCAGCGCCGCCTGCAGCTCCGGTGTGCTGTGTTTCAGCATCTCACCTAGAATGCTGTCAGGACCACAAGATTTATTACCTTTTTGGCTTTCTATCTAGCAGACTATCTATCTATCTATCTATCTATCTATCTATCTATCTATCTATCTATCTATCTATCTATCTATCTATCTGTCTGTCTGTCTGTCTGTCTGTCTGTCTGTCTGCCTATCTATCTGTCTGTCTGTCTGTCTGACTCACTATCTTTCTGTCTGTCTGTCTGTCTGACTATCTATCTATAGGAATCTATCTATCTATCTATCTATCTATCTGTCTGTCTGTCTGTCTGTCTATCTATCTGTCTGCATGTCTGTCTTTCTATACAGGAATCTATCTATCTATCTATCTATCTATCTATCTATCTATCTATCTATCTATCTATCTATCTATCTATCTATCTATGTCTGTCTGTATGTCTGTCTTTCTATACAGGAATCTATCTATCTATCTATCTATCTATCTATCTATCTATCTATCTATCTATCTATCTATCTATCTATCTATCTATCTATCTATCTATCTATCTATCTATCTATCTATCTGTCTGTCTGCATGTCTGTCTATCTATCTATCTATCTATCTATCTATCTATCTATCTGTCTGTCTTTCTGTCTACAGGAATCTATCTATCTATCTGTCTGTCTGACTATCTATCTATCTGTCTTTCCGTCTGTCTGTCTCTCTATCTGTCTACATGTCTGTCTTTCTGTCTACAGGCATCTATCTATCTATCTATCTATCTATCTATCTATCTATCTATCTATCTATCTATCTATCTATCTATCTATCTATCTGTCTGTCTGTCTATCTATCTGTCTGCATGTCTGTCTTTCTATACAGGAATCTATCTATCTATCTATCTATCTATCTATCTATGTCTGTCTATACAGGAATCTATCTATCTATCTATCTATCTATCTATCTATCTATCTATCTGTCTGTCTGTCTGTCTGCATGTCTGTCTATCTATCTATCTATCTATCTATCTATCTATCTGTCTGTCTTTCTGTCTACAGGAATCTATCTATCTATCTGTCTGTCTGACTATCTATCTATCTGTCTTTCCGTCTGTCTGTCTCTCTATCTGTCTACATGTCTGTCTTTCTGTCTACAGGCATCTATCTATCTATCTATCTATCTATCTATCTATCTATCTATCTATCTATCTATCTATCTATCTATCTATCTATCTATCTATCTATCTATCTATCTATCTATCTGTCTGTCTGTCTGTCTGCCTATCTGTCTGCCTGACTGACTATCTGTCTGACTATCTTTCTATAGGAATCTATCTATCTATCCGTCTGTCCATCTGTCTATCTATCCATCTGTCTGTCTGTCTGTCTGTCTGTCTGTCTATCTATCTATCTATCTATCTATCTATCTATCTATCTATCTATCTATCTATCTATCTATCTATGTCTGTCTGTCTGTCTATCTATCTGTCTGCATGTCTGTCTTTCTATACATGAATCTATCTATCTATCTATCTATCTATCTATCTATCTATCTATCTATCTATCTATCTATCTATCTATCTATCTATCTATACAGGAATCTATCTATCTATCTATCTATGTCTGTCTGTCTGTCTATCTATCTGTCTGCATGTCTGTCTTTCTATACAGGAATCTATCTATCTATCTATCTATCTATCTATCTATCTATCTATCTATCTATCTATCTGTCTGTCTGTCTGTCTGTCTATCTATCTATCTATCTATCTATCTATCTATCTGTCTGTCTGTCTGTCTGACTCACTATCTTTCTGTCTGTCTGTCTGACTATCTATCTATAGGAATCTATCTATCTATCTATCTATCTATCTATCTATCTATCTATCTATCTATCTATCTATCTATCTATCTATCTATCTATCTATCTGTCTGTCTATCTATCTGTCTGCATGTCTGTCTTTCTATACAGGAATCTATCTATCTATCTATCTATCTATGTCTGTCTGTATGTCTGTCTTTCTATACAGGAATCTATCTATCTATCTATCTATCTATCTATCTATCTATCTATCTGTCTGTCTGTCTGTCTGTCTGCATGTCTGTCTATCTATCTATCTATCTATCTATCTATCTATCTATCTATCTGTCTGTCTGTCTTTCTGTCTACAGGAATCTATCTATCAATCTGTCTGTCTGACTATCTATCTATCTGTCTTTCCGTCTGTCTGTCTCTCTATCTGTCTACATGTCTGTCTTTCTGTCTACAGGCATCTATCTATCTATCTATCTATCTATCTATCTATCTATCTATCTATCTATCTATCTATCTGTCTGTCTGTCTGTCTGTCTGTCTGCCTATCTATCTGTCTGTCTGTCTGTCTGACTCACTATCTTTCTGTCTGTCTGTCTGACTATCTATCTATAGGAATCTATCTATCTATCTATCTATCTATCTATCTATCTATCTATCTATCTATCTATCTATCTATCTATCTATCTATCTATCTATCTATCTGTCTGTCTGTCTGTC